>NW_027361738.1:82192500-82262500 GCF_039654945.1 Dendrobates tinctorius | reverse complement strand
TCTGCTTATGGGTGTGCATTCTACTATATAGTCTTCCTATGGGCAGTGCAGTACACCATAGAGTCTGACTATGGAGGGGTGCATTATACTAGAGAGTCTGTCTATGGGGGAGATGCATTACATTATATATTCATATATTTCATATAGATCTCACTTGCCTGCTATAGGCTATATACTCCATATACTGCTATATACTCATGTACTCTTATATATTCTTATATGCACACAGATACATATTCACAGTTTGAACCTTGTAACTAGTTGGTGGAAATTACCTACTGCCCCCCATGAGAGAGTCTGGGGAGCAGATGGTATCTTATGATAACATTGTCTTGTGATATTTGTCTCAGACATAGAAAGAGGAAGTTTAGGCCAGATGTGCCAGCCGATATCAGAACATTGCTGACATTGTAAGACAAAGAGCAGTTATCATCTGATGCTTAAGTCACCTTAGGTCAACGCCAATATATGTTTATGCATTAAAACTGACCAATTAGCTAAGAAGTAAAGCCTTTATGTTAATGAGTAACCACTCCTTTATACGAACTGATAAAAGATCATATATGAATAAACTTCCAGAGTTTTGCTGGGAGGTATTGCGGCCAACCAAGTCTGGCGTCTTTCCTTCTTTGAGCTCTCAATAAGACTCTGTCTAATTTGGGCAGGCCACAGTACGCACAGGGGTAAATTTACCCAACTATAAATTTCTACATCAATTTGGCGCCCAACGTGGGGCCGTGGACGAAAACACACGGGGATCCTGCTGACCGGAGAGGACAGAGGTGCCGGCCAAGGTCTTGGCTCATGGGAACGGAGATTTGCGCAACTCCATAAGTAAGGTAAGAAAATCTAGTTATCTTACCTGAATGTTCCATGTGCCCAGTCCGGGTCAGCAACTCTAGCCGGTCAGTGTGGTCACCAAACCCAGGTAGTGTTGAAAAGTCCACGAGGAAATCCAAACCCTGGGATAAGCTAAGTGTCTACTGTGGTCCTGAGTGTCTAAGATCCGGGTGGGAGAGTTGGTGGGAAATTGTGACAGATTTGTGTTTATGGTTGATGGTAGACCGATAACGGGGGAGTTTGACCCACTCAGATAGGTCCTCACAAATACACTTGGACACAGGGGGAGGACAGGTGAAGCCTTGCCCAGGGACAGGTGGTGGGGACTTACGGAGATATCACGAGGCAAATCTCACATCAAGCTATCACAACAAACACCCGTGCACAGGAAGGGACAACAGCGCCCACGCCAGGCCACGCGGTGGTGTAAGCTTAGGGGAGATATTGCGAGCCAAACCACTTGACAGGTTGCCACCAATACACCTGGTCACAGGGAAGGACAGGAAAAGCCGGCCCAGGCATCAGGTGGTGGCAACATAGTGGGAGTTATCACATTACTGATACTGACGAGCCGGTCAGGACGTCCGGTACAGCGTGCTAACATTCCAGTGGTTACAGTGGTTGGCAGTTATTGGTTACCAGCAGCTGTTTCACATACGCGTCACAAGACAAGGGCTTTCAATCTCTCTCCCTGGACGTCTGTATGTGAATTCATTGCAGGTTTCCGCGAAGATCTGAAGCAGAAAGTGTTTTTTTTTCCTTTTGTAAACTTCCTCTTTTGCCTGCAGGGTGTGGCCCTGATATATATATATATATATATATATTTCATATTGTTATATTTTGGACTCTGCTTCTCCCTATTTTATGTTTTATCTTGCATTTTTGGTGGAGATTTTCATTCTTGTTACTGCAGTATGAGAATTTTCGGGAAAGCTGGGTCATTTTGAGTCTGTTTTTTTTTGGTTTTCCATTGTTCTCAGATTTCACTGAGAGACGCAGGCAGGGGAAAAAAAAAAGAGGAAGTTGGGTGCCTGCATTCTACATTCTACATTAACCCTTTTATTGTTGGTTTAAAGTTTTATATACTATATACTTTTTGATTTTATCAATTTTTTAGGGGGTTTCATCCTTTAAAAATCTTTTCAAGGAAAAAAAAAGAAAGAAATTTTTTTCCTTTTTTCCTTTTTTATCTCTTTTAATTTTTCTTCCGAGTTTTTCTTCCACATTTTTTGTGACATATTTTATCAGTTTTTTTAAGTTTTAGTTTTCACTTCTTTCTTTCAGTTTTTTGTTAAAAAGAGAATTTTTACCTGCGTTGGGTTATTCACTAAATATTCTTGTTTTGTTCCCTTTTAAGCAGGTTAAAAGGGGTTGCAAGGTGTTTAAAGGTTTAATCACTCACTTTTTTGAAGTTTTTGGAACGGACACAGTAGGTGTTATTCAGAAAGTTAAGCATGTCATTTTCTACGGGCAGCTCCGTATGCTGCAGCATGGCATAATGTATTGAAAGGAAAAAAGGGAAGTAGCTAGTTGAGCTCAATTGCAGTCTGCATTTCTTAAAGTGGCAGAGCATTTAACAGCGCAGTAGGTGCTAGCAGATAGTGTGAACAAGAAAGGATTGGTTTTTTTTGCTTGTTTTACGTGTAGGAAAAAGTGTTTTCATACTAATCTGTGCCGTCTGAGAAGGACCACAGGTCTAAGAATGCCTTCCATGACGGCAGGGGGGGAAGCAGTCCGCCCCCCATCTCCTCTCTCCTCACTCTTCCCTCCTCCCCTCTCTCATCTGTCTCTCCTCCTATCCCTCCTCCTCCTCCTCCCTTTCTCTCTGCTATCTCTCCTCCCTTTCCATCTTCATCACCAACGCCCACCTCTCATCCCTCTCATCCACCGCACCCGTCTCCTCTTCCCTCCTCCTTGTCTTCACCATCTCCTCCACCCTTTCTTCTTCTTCTTTTTTCTCACCCACCTCTCAGTTCATCGTCACCCGCTGGCCCAGTGCCAGATCCAGACAATGAAGTGTCCCTAGTTCCACAGGGGACTCTCTCTCTAAAGAGACAGTTATGTCACCGGGAGACAAAAGTGAATCACTCCCCACACATGACAACACAGGTGCTCTCCCGATACAACAGATAGCAGAAGGGAGGTGTGGGCCATCAGACACTGCATTTGCTGAGACTGGAGATCCTATGTGCCAAACAGAGCTGCAGTCTCAGAAGGGGGGAGTGCTATACACACACAGAAAGACAATCACACAGTGGCACAGTTCCTCCTCTGATGAACATGAAGAGGAGATTATGCTGCATAGTACTAGGGGTAGATAGAGCCAGAACTCTTACACTATGTGCCCTTCACCCCTAGTCAGGTGTTCAGTATTCTAAGAAATCTGCCAGACCCAATTATGGACCCCATGCCATTTTACCGAAAAATGCAGCAGAGCCAGCAGACACATGCTGCAACCTGGAGTGATCTCTGGTCCATAATGGAGATTAAAGCAGGTGAAACACTCTGGCCAATCATGAAGGAACACTTCAAGCTTCCATCAGAATTAGATGTGCATTCCTGGGAATCAGGATCAAAGCTAATTGAACAGCTCAGAGAGTGGGCCAACGCCAGACAAGCACTCAGCCTGCATAACATGAGACAAGCCGAAACAGAGTCTCTAGACAGGTTTCATGGCAGAGTGAGGCAAGTATTCCAAATTTTAGGCTTCACTATTCATGATCAGATACACGGACAGATGTTGGCACAGGCCTTTGTGCATGGACTAAGAGAACCAATCAAGAAACTACTGATAGTGGCCAGGCCTGAGTACATGACAATAGCAGTAGATGTCCTGCTTACAGTAGCCAGAAGAATTGAGTCCCTCCCAGGAGTATGGAGGACAGGCCCTCCCGTGATGGCCACTGACGTGGAGGAGCAACCACCCTGCAGAGACAGAAGACCTGTCAGGTGTTTCAACTGTGGCAACTTTGGCCATTTCCGGAACCGGTGCACAGCACCCCGGCAACCCAGGTCATCATGCAGAGGAGTAGGCCAAGAAAGAAACACAGAAGACAATGAAGAACCCTGTTCATAGGACAGAGGCAAACCAGGTCCACCAGACGTCACGCCCCTGACATGTGAAACCCCATCAGCAGACCCAATACCTCAAATCACTGGGGGCTGTCATATCTTTCCTTGTGGACACTGGTGCAAACAGAAGTGAAAATCCCCGACTCCACCAGTCTATCAGAACATTCTGTGACTTGTATGGGGATTTAAGGTCAAGACAGACGTTCCCCAGCTTGCAAGCCCCTGAGCATGTGAACACAGCCAGGACACTCCATCTTGTTCCAGTTTACGGTGGAGACCTGCCCACCCCACCTGATGAGCGCAGACCTACTGCAGGAACTGAAGGAGACCAAAGTGTTCCATGAAGATGTGACCTCGACCACTTCCCTACCTCAGACCCAAGAAGAATCAATCATGCTGTTGGCCCTACAAGAGCCTCGCTCGAACAACCGGTGCAAGCCTACCCAAGGAGGTGCTGGACATAGCACCCAGAAGCCTATGGCCCAAGGGAGACTTCAAGTTGCGCCAGTGCGGGTGTCACTCAAGTCTACAACCCCGGACGCTCCGAAGGCCCAGCATCCACAGCTCATCACCCAGAGCTGAACTGCCTCTGACTGCCCTGGAGGTCTAAGTGGAACTGCTGTTCAAGAAACGGCCTAAGAACTTTGGCATGGGCCAGGAAAACTCTCAACCCAGAGGGACCACACCCGCTTCGTGAAATGGTTGCACTGCTTCCGGCTCCAGCGCCAGAGGATCATCTTGGATAAGATTTTGAAGGTGCTCCCTGAAGTTAATCCAGGCCCTGGACCAGAAGACAGCCACTCAGCTCCTCAAATTGGTTAACAGGATGCTGACCAGAAATCAAGCTGGGTGAAAGGAACTGCTGCTGGCTGGTAAAGAAGATGCCCCAGCAAAAAGACTCCCTGTGAGAGCAAGAAAGCTCAGCTGAACGTCACCTCTGACGAAAAATAAGGACCCCAGCAAATGGTTTGGTTTCCTGCCAGCCCTGTGCCAGAATATGGGAGTCACTCACGGCACTGTGAAGAGCAAGGCCAGATTGAGCCGCCTCACCCACGGGAATCATCATGCGGTCCCAGCTTCTCTCGATCAAGAGGAAGACTGTGAAAGGAGAACCAGATCAGATTGAATGGTGCATAACCTGAGGACTGTGAGCGAAGCAACCGTGTTTGAAACCCCAGTTGTGCCAGATCTGCACACTCTGCTGACAAACGTGCCAGCCACAGCAACGGTGCTCACGGCAATGGATCTGCCCGAAGCTTCCCTCAATGTTCCCCCCCACCTGGACGACCAGTTCCTGAAAATGCCCAAGGGGGGTGCAGAACAAATGGACAGTGAGGCCCAAGAGGGCCCGGAACAGTCTTTCACAGCTCGCCAGAGCATTGCCCTCCGTCCCCACCAACTGGATTGCGGAGCATGCCGAAGTCATCGACACCGCTACCCGCACAGCGTTTTCCATGCCTCCTCTACACTGCCTGATGGAGCAGCAACGTAAGTTCTGCAAAAACAGAGTCCAGTGGTGTCAAAAGCAAGTTCCTGAAGACACCGTATCGCCCACTGGACCAAACACTTGACAGATGACTGGAAGACCGCGGAGGAGAAGATGGCTCCCTCAACAACTCCGAAGATGCAGGCCTTCCTTAGTCTTGTCTCATACTGCAGAACTTGGATTCCTGGTGTTCCAGACTTAATGCAGCCTCTGTACAATTGCATCAACGCATTGAAACCTTCATCTCGTACAGGAAACTGAAAGACTTCATAGCCTCTGCGCCAACTCTAAGCCTCCCTGACTACGAGAAGCCATCCTGTCCTGACCAAAATGGAAAAAGAAGGACCAAGATGGAGAAGGTCATGCTACTGGCCAGGCTTAAAACAGACCCACGGAGGAAAACCAGAGGCCTCTAGACTACCTCTCAGCTGGCCTGGATCCAGTTGCAAGGGGGGGCCCTCCTGCATTAAAGCAATACCCGCAGCACACGCCCTCCTGATAAGGCTGCTCTCCACCACTCTTCAGTGCTCTCAGCCGTTACCTGTCTCTACTCCCACTCCCAAGGGGGGATGCAGATACGGACCCTCAGATGAAAAATCTGCAATATACCGTACATGGCTCCAGACTTGCAAATGATGAAGGAAAGTTCCACACGGGATGTGCAGCGACCAGCAATCAGGACATTCTATGGTCCAGAAGGTTGTCAGCCCAAGAGCCCAAGAAGCGGAGCTGATAGAGCTGACGAAAGACCTGCCAGATTGCGAAGAACGAAAACTTCCAGGTACTCGCATGACATGGCACCTGACTTCGGACCCATCTGGGCTGCAAGAAACTTCATCACAGCAAGCGGATCGACCGTGAAGCACCATGGAGCCATCAGAGACCTGCTGGACGCCTTTCAACTGCTAAAAGTGGTGGCAGTGCTGAAGGCCAAGGCTCACGGAAAACTGAACACAGTAGAGACACGGGGCATCAACAGCAGACGTGGCAGCCAAAGAAGCAGCCAGAGGAAGACAATATGGAAAATGGGAGAGGTCGTAGAGCCGGACGGCTACTACATGACGACTGAAGACGAGAAAACCTGGCAAACAGAAGTCAATGGGAAAACCGTTGAAGATGCCATCTCTGAATTGGACAGAAGTGCTGCCTCCTCCTCCACCAGCCAACAAGCTGAATCACTTCCAGGACCAAGACTCTGACGTGGATATGAATTCTGAGGCAGAAGAATGGTGCCTACCTTTCCAGAAAGGACGTATTTGATGGAGAACATTCCAGAAGATTGTCCTCCACAACGCTCTTGTGGGGAAGCTTCTTCTCCAGCACAGTCCTACGGTCAGCAGTCCACGGCAACACTTACCCCGTCCCCCCGAGACGAGCTGCATGAGTCCGAAGGCATCCCAAGGCTACAACAGTTTGACCTTCCCCCTCATCCCCGGAGAATACCGGCTGGACCTGTACCAATGCAAAGAGTCCCAAGTCATCCTCTGACACAGTCTAACCTGAGTCTTCATACAGAGGGAGGCGCAGACATAGATGGAACCTCAGCTAAAATCCCGCCATCAGCTCAGAGAATGTCAATTACCACAACCCAGTCACTAATCCTGACAAGATGACTTCCTGAAACCTGTACAAGAAGAAACAGGATCAGACTCGGAAGGAGGAGAAGGAGAGCTGGATGCTGAAGGCCAAAAGCACTGGGCTCCAAGAAACCGTCTACATCAAAACGTCTACCTCAAGACAAGCCTAGTCTACCTCAAACCATCTACCTCAAACCGTCTACCTCAAGACAGACCCAGTCTATCTCAAAGTGTGTACCCTACGGTGGTTCAATGGGCACATGGCCCCCACACAGAATTGAAGACACAGATGAATGACCTGATTGGACTCAACTCACACCTAAACAGCGAAGATTCTCAGCAGCTGTTCGGCCACCGACAAATTTAACATCGGACAAGCGGGAAAAGTTCCCCCACATCATCTGGCCTGAAAACTTCCCAGTAAGGAACCAGTTGGCGAAGACTACTGCATAGAAGCTACTCTCAAAAATAGTGTGCAGATATGGGGTTTCCAGAAGCAATAGCAAGTGATCAGGGACCCCCATACACAGCAAACCTTACACAAGGGATCTGATCAGCAGTAGGGTCAGACGTAGGCCTACACACTTCTCACCATCCCACACCATAGACTAGGTGGCACACTTAAGAGCAACATGCTAAAAAATCTGCCCAAGGGACAGACAAACCCTGGCATTAGACACTCCCATAGGCTCAGAAAAAGCTGTCGCCAATATGAGACTTTATTTGGGTAAAAAACCCAGTTTAGGGGTATTCTTTACTTAGCAGTTGACTATGCAATATGATACTTTGTCTGCATGAATTTTGCTAATGTCCATTCTCGAGTTTTTCTCCCTCATTGCCAGGTCCAGATTCGGTGCCTGGTATGCACGTCCTGAAGTCAGGAGACTGCTGAGTGTTGGTGAAAAAAAAACGTCTGTAAAGAGAAGCACTTGATCCCAGATCCGATGGCCCTTCTCCAAGTGCTGACGCCACCGACCTGGAAGGAAAACCCCGCCTGGATCCACGCATCGCATTGCAGGAAAAGGCGTTCATACCAGAAGATACACCTGAGCTGGAATGATGCTGTGGATGACCTCCCTGACTGAATAAATTACCTACCTGAAAGAGAATACACATGCACAGACTGCATAGACTGCTAACTAAGAGACTTTGATTACATTGCACCACACCCCCTTTAGGGACAGATCTCCTGACCGCCCATTTGCGAAAGTCTGTACAGAGGAGGATGTATGCACTAGGCATATGTCAGTCCACTGGCAGCATAAAAGAGTTGCAGCGCTTTGGGCCAGGAGCAGGGTTTTAGGGCAAGTGATATCTAAGGGGGGATTGTTATGGAAATATATATGTATATGTATTTCATATAGATCTCACTTGCCTGCTATAGGCTATGTACTCCATATACTGCTATATACTCATGTACTCTTATATATTCTTATATGCACACAGATACATATTCACAGTTTGAACCTTGTAACTAGTTGGTGGAAATTACCTACTGCCCCCCCATGAGAGAGTCTGGGGAGCAGATGGTATCTTATCATAGCATTGTCTTGTGATATTTGTCTCAGACATAGAAAGAGGAAGTTTAGGCCAGATGTGCCAGCCGATATCAGAACATTGCTGACATTGTAAGACAAAGAGCAGTATATCATCTGATGCTTAAGTCACCTTAGGTCGACGCCCATATATGTTTATGCATTAAAACTGACCAATTAGCTAAGAAGTAAAGCCTTTATGTTAATGAGTAACCACTCCTTTATACGAACTGATAAAAGATCATATATGAATAAACTTCCAGAGTTTTGCTGGGAGGTATTGCGGCCAACCAAGTCTGGCGTCTTTCCTTCTTTGAGCGATCAATAAGACTCTGTCTAATTTGGGCAGACCACAGTACGCACAGGGGTAAATTTACCCAACTATAAATTTCTACATCAGAGTCTGCCTATGGGGGGTGCATGATACAATAGTGAGTCTGCCTATGGGGGTGCATTATACTATATAGTCTTCATATGGGGAGTGCAGAATACTATATAGTCTACCTATGGTGGGTGCATTATACTATAGAGTCTACCTATGGGGAGATGCATTATACTGTATAGAGTCTGTCTATGGGGTGCATTATACAATATAGAGTCTGCCTATGGGGAGTGCATTATACTAAATAGAGTCTGCCTATGAGGGGGTGCATTATACTATATAGAGTCTGCCTGTGGGGGGGTGCATTATACAATATAGAATCTGCCTATGGGGAGTGCATTATATTATATGGAGGCCTATGGGGAGTGCATTATACTATATAGAGTCTACCTATGGGGATTGCATTATACTATATGGAGGCCTATGGGGAGTGCATTATACTATATTAAGGACTATCTGGTGCATTATGCTATATAGAGGCCATCGTACAGTGTGCAGATTACAGTGAGGGGGTCATCATACAGTGTTTGAGTTATTAAACAGTTTGGGTGATATTAAGCGGTCAGTATATATACAGTGAAGGGGCATTATACTGTGTATAACAGAGCATTATACTGTGTATAGGGGAGCTGTACAGGGGGAGACTCGGGACATTATTAAATGTAATGTGGGCACATATTGTTATAGGGGAACTCAGGTTACTGTGACTGTGAAAGGGGCACACAGAGGACATTATTACTTTCTTGAAAGCAAAATGTGGGCACTGTTTACTAGGGCACTTGCACTCGGCATTACTATATTCTAGAGGGTCGTTTTAGAATTTAGAGGGCACACATAATAGGTGCAGTAATAGGGACACATACGGCAGCAGTGGCTCAACATTGGGGTACCGGCAGGATGAGGAGTTTGTGCAGGTTGGGAACAGATGGTGATGGGGCTGATAATGTGAGAATTGAAATGTGTATTTGTTGTAATCACTGCAGCCAAGTCCTGGCTGGAGAAGTTGTAATGTTGGTCTGTGCCAGATGGAAAAGGAGGGAAAAGTGAATGATTCCATCAGAAAGAACGTCAGCTGCAAGCACTGGCGTAGCGTGGGGGGGCGGGGGGGCGGTCCGCCCCAGGTGGCATGTGTGTGGGGGCGGCGCGGCAGCAGCAATTCCACCCTGCAGTGCAGTGCAGCGGCGGGCAGGGAGCGATGCGATTACGGCAGCTCCGCTGCCTGCAAGAGTGAATAGCAGGAGCGGAGCGGCAAGGGTCCGTCCTGCTTCCTGCCCGGAGGCCGCGCTTCCTGTTTCACACAGAGGAGCGCCGCTGAATGACGTCATCATTCAGCGGCCGCTGCTGTGTGAGGGAGGAAGCGCGGGCGATGCTGCGGACAGGTGAGAGGAGAGAGGTGGTGTCTTGTGTGTATGTATGTATGTATGTCTGTGTGTGTGTGTGTGTCTGTGTGTATGATGGAGCAGGCAATGATGGGAGTGATGGTCTAGAAGGCAATGATGGGGTGATGGAGCAGACAATGATGGGGTGATGGAGCAGGCAATGATGGGGTGATGGAGCAGGCAATGATGGGGTGATGGAGCAGGCAGTGATGGAGCAGGCAATGATAGGGTGATGGAGCAGGCAATGATGGGGGTGATGGAGCAGGCAATGATGGGGTGATGGAGCAGGCAATGATGGGGTGATGGAGCAGGCAATGATGGGGTGATGGAGCAGGCAATGAGGGGAGTGATGGAGCAGACAATGATGGGGTGATGGAGCAGGCAATTATGGGGTGATGGAGCAGACAATGATGGGGGTGATGGAGCAGGCAGTGATGGGGTGATGGAGCAGGCAATGAGGGGAGTGATGGGGGTGATGGAGCAGGCAGTGATGGGGTGATGGAGAAGGCAGTGATAGGGTGATGGAGCAGGCAATGATGGGGTGATGAAGCAGGCAATGAGGGGAGTGATGGGGGTGATGGAGCAGGCAATGATGGGGGTGATGGAGCAGGCAATGATGGGGTGATGGAGCAGGCAATGAGGGGAGTGATGGGGGTGATGGAGCAGGCAGTGATGGGGTGATGGAGAAGGCAGTGATAGGGTGATGGAGCAGGCAATGATGGGGGTGATGGAGCAGGCAATGATGGGGTGATGGAGCAGGCAATGAGGGGAGTGATGGGGGTGATGGAGCAGGCAATGATGGGGGTGATGGAGCAGACAATTATGGGAGTGATGGAGCAGGCAGTGATGGGGTGATGGAGCAGACAATGATGGGAGTGATGGGGTGATGGAGCAGGCAGTGATGGGGTGATGGAGAAGGCAGTGATGGGGTGATGGAGCAGGCAATGATGGGGGTGATGGAGCAGGCAATGATGGGGTGATGGAGTAGACAATGATGGGAGTGATGGGGTGATGGAGCAGGCAATGATGGGAGTGATGGGGAGAAGGCACAGTGATGGGGTGATGGAGAAGGCAGTGATGGGGAGAAGACAATGATGGGGTGATGGTCGAGAGGGCAATGATGGGGTGGTGGGTGAGAATGCAATGATGGTGGTGGTGGAAAGGGCAATAAATGGGGGTGGTGGAGGAGGAGGAAATGATGGAGGTGGTGGAATGGGCAATGATGGGAGTGGTGGGGGAGAAAGCAAAGATAGTGGTGGAGAAGAAAATGATGGAGGTGGGGGAGAGGACAATAATGGGATGCGAGGGGAGGAGTACAATGAGGGGTGTGGGGGATTGGGATGGGAGGAAGGGGGACTTATAATGGCCTTAGGAACAGGGGAAGGTGGAGGAAGACATTATCGTTTATTATGTCTAACACAGTCCCTTAGTATATAGTGTACTCACTAATTCTGTATAACACCATCCTTAGTTACATAGTTTCCTCTTTTATTATGTATAACACCGCCCCTTATTACCTACCATCCTCTCTAGTTATATATGGTGCCGTCCCTTATTATATAGCTTCCTCTGCTGTTATGTATAGTGCTGTCTCTTACATAGTGTATTTTTGTTATTTTTGTTATTCACAGCGCCCTCTTTTATTACATGGTCCCCTCTCTTGTTAGATATAAAATGACTGCTGATCGAGGAGCCGGTGACCAGACGACCAGTCCATCAGCTCCTCCATTAGAAAGGAAGCTTTCCCATGCTCCATCAGCCATCATTGCATTATACAGCTAACAAGACAGGACGGTATGTAATAAAAAACAGGGCTCTATATAATCCAATATGTAAGGGACGGAACTGTACATAACAAGAGAAGGCACTGTGTATGGGACAGCAATATACATAATAAAGGAGACTATGTAATATATACCTGTATGTGTGTGTGTGGCTATATAATATCAATAATCTATCTATCTATATATATATATATAGACACACACGTAGCTTTGACGCCATAAAAGGAGGGGGGCCCGGACACATTTCTTGCACAGGGACCCCAAGCTGTCAGTGTCCGCCCCCTGTCCGCCAAAATAATTTGTACTTTCTGTTTTTTTTTCTGTCACATTATTAAAAATTATTATTAAAAAAAGCCATTAGGTCTTCATCCAGCATCATCAAGCTAATACATACATACATATATATAGAGAACTGCAAGAAGTTGAAAGTCTAGAAATTTAGAAATAATAGCAGAGTTAGTAGCAGACTAAAAATTAGATCTTTGAGTGTAGTGTGGGCTCTTCGGATGCTTCCGAATTATCAACGACCAAAGGGGCGGCAAATTTTTCGACCGCCCCGGGCGCCACAAACAGTTGCTACGCCACTGGCTGCAAGTCATTATCTATAACTGTGCAGTATTCACGTATTTGTTCTGCAGGACTGGTATTCACTGCTGACCACATGGCGGTAATATCAATGTTGGTCTTTGTATAGCGATTATTTTCAGTAACAGCGCGGTCATCTGCTGAGGTTCTCCTCCACTATTACGGTAGGGTGCATTACCCAGTTGTAATCAAGGTTATCTGGTTAGGGATCCACTCAGAAGTTTCGCCCCCCCCCCCGAAGCAATACCATATTTACGCCTCTGGTAGTGGGCGTTTGGCGGTAGAGAGTATCTTACTCAAGAAAAGAAGGTGGAGACAGAGGATAGTTAAAAATTTTACTCACAAAGGGGCAACACGCTTGCTGGTTCCAACTTCCAGTTGAAAGTCAGCAACTGGCTTGTAATGTCCTTATAGCACTGTACACAGCTGGCTGTCATTCTCTTCAGAAGCTCTGTGTTTGCTCTGGTGATCTCTCTGTGTCTTTCTGAATGCAGCACAAGATATTCTCTCAGTATTTGTTATAGCAGGCTATCTGATACCTGTGTCTGGCAGTGCACTGCGGCCTCTTGTTTGCCCATTTTGTGTACTCATGCATACCTCCCAACTTTTGAAGAAGGAAAAGAGGGACAAAGGCTCTGGTGCGTATAGCGCGCCGCATCAAATTTTAGGCCACAGCCCCACTACACCCATTTCACAACTAGTCATACCCATGTCCACGCCCCAACCGCACCCATTTAGCAATGCTGAGCACACTGACTGGTACTGAGGGCACACTGTTGCCGTGCACGCTGGGTCATGTTCGCCATCTTTTCTGTGTTTATTGTGGTTGATCTAGGCTGCTGTGCACACTCACGGCATCCCCGCCCTGCCCCAGGCTTTATTTATTTTTGCATCCATGTCTGAGCCTGCATTGTCCTTCATCTGTGTTTGCTGATCAGGCAGTGTGTGGAGGTCAAACCTGAGATGTCTGTGTTCAGACCTGGTTGGCCTTCATCTGCACCTGCTCCATCTGGCTGCACGGGAGTGATGCAGATATGCTTCAGGTATGGATTGCATTTGATATGGTCTTGCTTTTAAAACATTTAGGAGGCCGCAATGGCACAGTGAATAAATAAAAATGTAGAGTAGGACCCCCCATATGAGATTGCCTTGGCGTGGCGGGGTGGCTCAATATATTGATCAATATTTTGCTAAATGTCTCATTTTGAATGCAGTAAGATATGTGCATATGCACCTCATGTTATGCGTTCTGACCACTGGCAGTGCTGGCTCTTCTCTTTTTTTATTGCATTATGGGCACAGTGGCTGGTACTGTGGGCACACTGACTGGTACTGAGGAAAAGAAAGAAAAAACAGAGAAAGAAAGAACAGAGAGAGAGAACAGAAAGAGAGAGAAAAAAGAAAACAGAGAGAGAAAGAACAGAAAGAGAGAGAAAAAGAAAACAGAGAGAAAGAAAGAACAGTGAGAGAGACAAAGAGGGGAAAGAAAGAGAAAGAAATAACAGAGAGAAAGAACAGAGAAAGAAAGGAAGAACAGAGAGAGAAAGGAAGAACAGAGAGAGAAAGAGAGAGGAGAAAGAAAGAACAGAGCAAAAGAAAGAACAGAGAGAAAGGGAAAGAAAAAGAACAGAGAGCGAAAGAAAGAACAGAGAGAGAAAGAACAGAAAGAGAGAGAAAAAAGAAAACAGAAAGAAAGAACAGAGCGAGAAAGAACAGAAAGAGAAAGAAAAAAGAAAACAGAGAGAGACAAAGAGGGGAAAGAAAGAGAAAGAACAGAGAGAGAAAGAAAGAACAGAGAGAGAACAGAGAGAGAACAGAGAGAAAGAAAGAACAGAGAGAGAAAGAAAGAACAGAGAGAGAAAGAAAGAAAGAACAGAGAGAAAGAGAGAGGAGAAAGAAAGAACAGAGAGTGAAAGAAAGAACAGAGAGATAAAGAAGGGAAAGAAAGAACAGAGAGAGAAAGAAAGAGGGGACAGAAAAAAGAACAGAGAGAAAGAAAGAAAGAGGGGAAAGAAAAAACAGATGGAGAGAGAAAGGGGAAAGAAAGAATAGAGAGAGAGAATGAAGGGAAAGAAAGAATGAAAGAACAGAGAGTTAGAGAGAAAGAAAGAGGGCAAAGAAAGAACAGAGATAATGAAAGAAAGAGAAAGAAAAAGAACAGAGAGAGACAGAAAGAAAGAGGGGAAAGAAAGAGAACAGAGAGAGATAGAAAGTAAGAACAGAGAGAAAGAAAGTAAGAACAGAGAGAGAGATAGGAAAAAAAATATTAGAGAGGGAATGAAAGAACAGAGAGAGAGAAAGAAACAGAGAGAGAACAAAAGATTCTATAAAGATACTATAGCAGCCCGACTCCCATTGTAGTGCCAACCTGAGCATCCCAATGCAGGACATATCATGATCCGCTCACAAGGCCGGCATCCCCAATTCCAAGGCGATCCTGCTGTTGGAGGAGGACACGGTGATGGATATGAAGCATTCCCTGAAGTGCCTCCATGGTTCCGTCATAATCTCCTCCCAAAATTACCTCATTGCCGGTCAGCTTCCAGCACAACACTTGCTGGGGACATTAGAGGAGGGAACGTTAGTATATAGTTCTTATACATAGGGTAAGTGTAGTTCTGTTGTGGGCCACTAAATGGGGCATACTTGTGGGCCTTGAAGGCATAGTTTATAGGATGTTCATAGAGAGTTAATTGTAGGAGGGACTGCCAGGTAGTAAGAGACATTTCTAGGAAATTAGGTAAGATGGGACCAGGATGCCCAAGTGTTGTGAACTCATTTTCTGGTCTGTTTCTGGTGAAGGAGCTGGTTGTGTTGACAGAGGAGTCGTGAGTTCTCTTTCCGGGCTCCCTTTGCTGTTGGCAGGAGGTAATGAAGCTGATCTAATTAACAGAGACCTGCCACCTGATAATGAGGACAAGGATTGGACATCTGGATTCTCAGACTGGATTTAAGACAGCCGACTCCCTTTTCCTATGCTGGTGATTTTTTCCTGCCTCCTGAGGTTCTAGTTTCCAGTTCAGTTCCTGCCTTCTCAAGCTAAGTGTTCTCTGCTATTGTTCACACTTGATTTGGTTTGGTCTATTCAGCTTTTTGCGTGGTTAGCCAGCCCCGGCTGGAGCTGTGCTGAATTTCCATTCCTATGTCACTGCATGTGCCAGTTTGCTTTTTGTCCCTTATTAAATTGGCCTCTTTTTTGCTCTGTTCTCAGAATATGCCAGAGTGCTGATATAGTGGGAGAAGTCTAGTGACTTCAGAGTTTTTTTGCTATCAGAAGTGTTGGACATTTTTGCAGGGTTTTTTGGGCGTGATTGCAGACAGTATCTTTCCTTTTCTATTATTTCTAGTTAGTGTAGGCCCAATCGTTTGCTCAGCCTATTTTCCTACCTGTGTTTGTGCTTTCATCTTGTCTCACCGTCAGTACATGTGTGGGGGCTGTCTATTCCTTTGGGGTCTGCTCCGGGGCAGTTTAGATTTCCCCTTTTCTTGCTTTAGGCTTATTTAGTCCTCCAGCTGTGACGAGGCATCTAGAATCATCGTAGGTACACTGTTGTGAGTTCATTTTCCCCTTCACCATTGAGGTCTGATGAACTCCCTCTTCTGGTGAAGGAAGGTAGTGAGGCTGATTACAAAGCACCTGAGCAGAATGATGATGACTGGGTGACTGGAATTGCTGACTGGATATAAGGCAGTCGACACCCTTCTGCCTTGCGGGTGATTTCTCTGAGGGATTCTAGGAGACCAGTCTGATTCCTGCTCCTCAAAAGCTAAGTTTTCTGCTCTGTTTTTGCATTTGTGTTTTGGTTTTGATTTGCCTTGTTTTTCTGGATTTCTGCCTTCCCCTGCTGGGTGAGCTGAATTCCTTTTTGTTCTATCTTCAGAAAATACCTGAGTACTGATATAGTCTTTTTGAAGCCTAGCATCTTCAGGGCTTTTTTCCCTATCAGTCTGTTGGCTCTTGTTTTTGAGAGGGTTTTGGTGGATTGCAGACAGCAGCTTTTCTATTCTGTCCTATTTAGTTAGCTTGGGCACCATCATTTGCTCAGCCTATCTTTCTATCTGTGTGAGTGTTTTTTCATCTTGCTTCATCGTCATTATATGTTGGGGGCTGCCTATTGCTTTGGGGTCTGCTCTGGGGCAGTTTAGATTTCCCTTTCTGTCTTTAGGCTATGTAGTTCTCCGGCTGTGATCAAGGGGTCTAGGGCACCGTAGGAACCCCCCACGGCTACTCCTAGTTGTTGTTGATAGGTTCAGGGGTCTGCAATCCGATCGCTTCCAACTTCTCTGGTTTTCTGGACTTAGCTAGTATTTCTGTTTTTGCCTCCTACGGTGACTCATTCATAACAGAATCACCCGCCATACCGCAGATCCTAGGGTACTCAATAGCAGGAAAGAATTGTAAAAAAAAAAAAAAAAAAAAGTGTGTATATTTTTTCCTCTATATCTCTGAGGCCGTAGGGGGAATTTTTTTTTTTCTCTCAATGGAGATAAAGCAATTGTCTGATCGTGTGGAGCAGCTCGCTGCGGAAGTGCGGGGAATTTCTGCCTACCTTGCTCATTCACATGCTGCTGAACCAAAGATCCCTACTCCTGATGTGTTTTTTGGAGATCGGTCTATATTTTTGAATTTCAAAAATAATTGTAAATTATTTTTTGCCTTGAAGCCTAACTCGCCAGGGAGCTCTGCGCAGCAGGTTAAAATTGTCATCTCTTTGCTACGTGGCGATCCCCAGGATTGGGCGTTTCCTTTGAAACCAGATGATCCTATTCTGTCTAATGTGAATGCATTTTTTCAAGCCTTGGGGTTGTTGTATGACGAACCTAATGCTATTGATCAGGCTGAAAAGACCCTGTTGGCATTGAGCCAGGGTCGAGATTCTGCAGAATTGTACTGTCAAAAATTCCAAAAGTGGGCGGTCCTTACTACCTGGAATGATAATGTCTTGGCAGCTCTCTTTCAGAAGGGTTTGTCAGAAGCCGTAAAAGATACTATGGTGGGATTTCCTGTTCCCTCTGGTCTTGACGATTCTATGTCATTAGCCTTTCAGGTTGATCGGCATTTACGTGAACGCAGGACTGCATGAGAGGTGTTGCCACCTGTTGAACAAGTGTCTGAACCTATGCAATGTGATAGAGTTTTGTCCAGGGAGCAACGTCAGGAGTTCAGAAGGCGTAATAAGCTGTGTTTTTTTTGTGGAGATGCCTCGCATATTATTTCTGTCTGTCCTAAACGAGAGAAACGTTTTGCACACATGTTTTCTGTGGGTGGTGTTCAAGCTAAGTTTCTTCTGGCAACTATTCTGATCTGCTCCCTGTCCACATTTTCCGCCAAGGCTTTTGTGGATTCGGGAGCAGCCCTGAACCTAATGGACTTGGATTTTGCTAAACGTTGTGGATTTCCGATGACACATCTGCGGACGCCTATCCCTTTGAGGGGGATTGATGCTACTCCTTTGGCGAAAAATAAACCTCAGTTTTGGACCCAGGTGGTAATGCTGGTCACCCCAGACCATCAAGAAAATTGCAGATTTTTGGTGTTGCATAATTTGCATGATACCATTGTTCTGGGGTTTCCCTGGTTGAAAATTCATAATCCAGTTTTGGATTGGAAATCTGTGTCTGTGGTGAGTTGGGGTTGCCGGTGTGCCCTTAGTGAGGCTCTGGGTTTTTCCACCTCTCCTCAGTCGTATGATGTTCCTGACTATTTGGCGGACTTTTATGATGTATTTAGTGAGAATGAGTCTGCGTCTTTGCCTCCTCATAGGAGTTATGACTGTGCAATTGAACTGAGCCCGGGGTGTAAATTTCCCAAGGGTCGGCTCTTCAATTTATCTGTACCCGAGCACGAGGCTATGCGATCCTATATTAAG
Organism: Dendrobates tinctorius; assembly: GCF_039654945.1. Classification (NCBI taxonomy): domain Eukaryota; kingdom Metazoa; phylum Chordata; class Amphibia; order Anura; family Dendrobatidae; genus Dendrobates; species Dendrobates tinctorius. The sequence goes on along the minus strand of NW_027361738.1, from coordinate 82,243,990 downwards.
GAGGCATTGGAGAAGGGTCATATTAGCCCATCCTCTTCACCCTTAGGTGCCGGGTTTTTTTTCGTGGCCAAAAAGGATGGTTCATTAAGGACTTGTATTGATTATCGTGCCCTCAACAAAATTACTATTAAATATCAGTATCCGTTACCCCTGATTTCGGATCTATTCTCCAGAGTTAAAGGTGCTTGCTGGTTTACCAAGCTTGACCTCAGGGGGGCGTATAATCTTATCCGCATTAAGCATGGGGATGAATGGAAGACGGCGTTTAATACTCCGGAGGGACATTTTGAGTACCTGGTGATGCCTTTTGGGCTCACTAATGCCCCTTCTGTCTTCCAGTGCTTCATGAACGACATTTTCCGAGACTTTGTGGATAAATTTTTGATTATCTATCTGGATGATATTTTGATCTTCTCCAAGGATTGGGATTCTCATGTGGAACATGTTCGGACTGTGTTCCGGATCTTGAGGGAGAATTCCCTGTATGTCAAAGGATCGAAATGCCTTTTTGGGGTACAGAGGATTTCATTTTTGGGATTCATTTTGTCTCCGTCAACTATTGAAATGGACCCGGCCAAGGTACAGGCCATTTATGATTGGGTGCAGCCCACTTCTTTGAAGGCCCTCCAGAAGTTTTTGGGTTTTGCTAATTTTTATCAGAAATTTATAGCAACATTTTCTAGTATTGCCAAGCCATTGACTGATCTGACTAAGAAGGGTGCTGATGTGTTGAATCGGTCTCTGGAGGTTTTTTCTTCCTTTCAGGAGCTGAAGCGAAGATTCACTTCTGCCCCGGTTTTGCGGCAACCTGATGTCTCACTCCCATTCCAGGTAGAGGTCGACGCTTCTGAGATTGGTGCAGGAGCTGTTTTGTCCCAAAAGGATCCTCTAACATCTAAAATGAATCCCTGTGCTTTCTTTTCCCGAAAGTTCTCTCCATCTGAACGTAACTATGATGTGGGGAATCGGGAACTGTTAGTGATGAAATGGGCATTTGAGGAGTGGAGACTTTGGTTGGAGGGAGCTAAACATCAAGTCGTGGTCCTCACTGACCACAAGAATTTGATTTACCTGGAGTCGGCCAAACGCTTGAACCCTAGACAGGCTAGGTGGCCTTGTTTTTTACACGTTTTGATTTTGTGGTCTCTTTTCTTCCTGGCACTAAGAATGTCAAGGCAGACGCCCTCTCTAGGAGCTTCTTTGCTGATTCTCCTGTGGTGACCAAGCCTGCTACCATCTTAGGCGAAGGGGTAGTTCTTTCTGCCATCTCGCCCGATTTGAGACCTGCTCTGGAAGAGTTCCAGGAGGACAAACCTGAGCGTTGTCCCAGTGGAAAGTTGTATGTTCCTGACCAGTGGAAGAAGAGAGTGATGTCTGAAGTTCATTGCTAAGCATTGGCTGGTCATCCGGGTATTTTTGGTACTAGAGATCTGGTGAGTCGGTCTTTTTGGTGGCCCGCCTTGTCTCGTGATGTCAGGAATTTTGTGCAGTCCTGTGGGACTTGCTCCCGGTCTAAACCTTGTTCTCGCTCTAGTGGGTTGTTGATGCCTTTGCCGGTCCCCAGGAGGCCATGGACCCATATTTCAATTGATTTCATCTCTGATATGCCTGTCTCTCAGAGAATGACTGTTATTTGGGTGATTTGGGATAGGTTCTCTAAGATGGTTCATCTTGTACCACTCCCTAAGTTGCCATCTTCCTTTGAGTTGGTGCTCCTGTTTTTGCAACAGGTGGTTCGCTTGCACGGGATTCCAGAGAACATTGTATCTGACAGAGGAGTTCAGTTTGTGTCTAGATTTTGGAGGACTTTCTGTTCCAAGCTGGGAATTCAGTTGTCCTTCTCCTCTGCTTTTCACCCTCAGACCAATGGGCAGACGGAGAGAACAAACCAGACCTTGGAGTCGTATTTGAGATGTTTTATTTCCGCTGATCAGGATGATTGGGTTTCATTTTTGCCCTTGGCCGAATTTGCTTTAAATAATAGAGCTAGTTCTGCCACTTTGATGTCACCTTTTTTTTGTAACTTTGGGTTTCATCCTCGATTTTCTTCAGGGCAGGTGGAGCCTTCTGCCTGCCCAGGTGTTGACACTGTGGTGGAGAGAATGCACCAGATCTGGGACCAAGTGGTGGATAAGTTATCTCTCTCCCAGGAAAAGGCCCAGCGGTTTTCCAACCGACATAGGACCATTGGTCCCCAGTTTAAGGTTGGTGATATGGTTTGGTTATCATTAGTGTTGAGCGATACCGTTCGATACCCAAAAATATCGTATTGGATGGTATCGCCCGATACGAAAAAAATATCGGGTATCGCCGATTCCGATACCGGAAGTCCCATTCAAGTCAATGGGACTTCCGGTATCGGAATTAAAAAAAGCCCTTTATTTCCTTGTTGGCTAATTCTACATAATTGAAAACAAATAAGAATCATGTAGAATGTATTGTGGGAGGTGGAGGAGACATTAAAAGCATAGTGGTTTATTCAAATCACATGGCATAGCATTAATTACAATTTTTTTTTTCAATACATTCGGAGTTAAAAAGATATTGACTATGTTAACCTTTTTTATATTTTGTCAGATATGTACTGTATGTTTCACAACTTCCATGCTCTTCACCTTCTTTTGTACTTCTCCCACAATTTCTCCTTCATGATCCGCAGCAGTAGCATTTTTTTCATCAACTTTTTCTTCACCTTATTCATCTTCTTCTTCTTCATCTTCTCCCCATTAATTTTTTTTTCCATTCTTCATATTCTTCTTATTCAGCTATTATTAATTTTAATATGCTATTTCTTCATCTTCTTCCTATTCTTCTTTGTCTTCATTTTCTTATGGTGACAGGCATTCCTGTAGTACTTATCTATAAAAGTTATAAGATTACACCTTACGTTCTGCCTGTCACAAAAGATTTACAACAGGATTTGTCCGCGTTCAGTTTGGCCTGCAGCAGCAGGCATTTTCCAGGGGCACCACGAGGAGGAACGGACTCACCCCCATTTACTGCTTAGTCTTCTTCTGCTTATAATCTTGATTTCTTCTATGCTGATTTTTAGTCTTATGCTTAATGTTCTTCTGCTTTCTGTTCTTCTGCTTTAGCTTCTTCTGCTTCTTGTTCTTCTGTCTTTTGTTCTGTATCTTGGTGGTTGTCTTCATGTTCTTTGTCCTCTTGGTCTTATTATTTAGGGTCATATTTCTGGTCTTCTTTGGTGTGGTCTTCAGGGTCGTCATCATCAGGGTCGTCGTCATGGAGATCAATAAGGATTACCAAAGACAATTTCAAAAAGCTTGATCTTGGAAATGTAGCAGAAGGTACAAGAAGGCTGAGAAACTGGCGAGAACCAGCAGACAGTGCTGGCACCCAGATGGGTAGCAGAAGGAACAAGAGCCAATGGCACTACCGAGGACCAACTGTCGGTGCTGGACCACGGTTACTAAGCAGAAGGTACCTGTGCTAAAAAGCACTACCAAGGACCAGCTGACGGTGCTGGACCTCGGATACCGAGATGTAGGCACCTAGGCCAAAGGCTGTGGCGAGAACCAGCAGACAGTGCTGGCACCCGGATGGGTAGCAGAAGGAACAAGAGCCAATGGCACTACCGAGGACCAACTGACGGTGCTGGACCACGGTTACTAAGCAGAAGGTACCTGTGCTAAAAAGCACTACCAAGGACCAGCTGACGGTGATGGACCTCGGATACCGAGATGGAGGCACCTAGGCCAAAGGCTGTGGCGAGAACCAGCAGGCAGTGCTGGCACCCGGATGGGAAGCAGAAGGAACAAGAGCCAATGGCACTACCGAGGACCAACTGACGGTGCTGGACCACGGTTACTAAGCAGAAGGTACCTGTGCTAAAAAGCACTACCAAGGACCAGCTGACGGTGCTGGACCTCGGATACCGAGATGGAGGCACCTAGGCCAAAGGCTCTGGCGAGAACCAGCAGACAGTGCTGGAACCCGGGTGGGTAGCAGAAGGTACCCATTCAAAGCAAAGTAGCCAGGCCGCAAGCCGGCCGCAGTTACCGAAACCCACAGTCCTACAGGGGGTCCATGTCCCATTGGCACTACGGATCCAGCCTTCAGTGTCAGTTCCCGCAGCCCACATAGGAGTCACCTAAACTGCAGGCACCGTAGAGTCGGCTAACCCAGCCGCAAGATGACAGGACAACGGATTGGTGGCATAGTGACCTTGACACTACCCGGAAACAGCAGGCGTGCTGGAACCAGGCTGGGCAACAGGGAGTCCCCGTGCCAAAGACACTGCCGAGAACCAGCTGACGGTGCTGGAACCCAATGGGTAGCAAAAGCTACAAGAGCCAATGGCACTACCGAGGACCAACTGACGGTGCTGGACCATGGTTACTAAGCATTAGGTACCTGTGCTAAAAAGCACTACCAAGGACCAGCTGACGGTGCTGGACTTCGGATACCGAGACGGAGGCACCTAGGCCAAAGGCTCTGGCGAGAACCAGCAGGCAGTGCTGGAACCCGGGTGGGTAGCAGAAGGTACCCATTCAAAGCAAAGTAGCCAGGCCGCCGCAAGCCGGCCGCAGTTACCGAAACCCACAGTCCTACAGGGGGTCCATGTCCCATTGGCACTACGGATCCAGCCTTCAGTGCCAGTTCCCGCAGCCCACATAGGAGTCACCTAAACTGCAGGCACCGTAGAGTCGGCTAACCCGGCGTCAAGACGACAGGACAACGGATTGGTGGCATAGTGACCTTGACACTACCCGGAAACAGCAGGCGTGCTGTAACCAGGCTGGGCAACAGGGAGTCCCCGTGCCAAAGACACTGCCGAGGACCAGCTGACGGTGCTGGAACCCAGATGGGCAGCAAAAGCTACAAGAGCCAATGGCACTACCGAGGACCAACTGACGGTGCTGGACCACGGTTACTAAGCAGAAGGTACCTGTGCTAAAAAGCACTACCAAGGACCAGCTGACGGTGCTGGACTTCGGATACCGAGATGGAGGCCCCTAGGCCAAAGGCTCTGGCGAGAACCAGCAGGCAGTGCTGGAACCCGGGTGGGTAGCAGAAGGTACCCATTCAAAGCAAAGTAGCCAGGCCGCAAGCCGGCCGCAGTTACCGAAACCCACAGTCCTACAGGGGGTCCATGTCCCATTGGCACTACGGATCCAGCCTTCAGTGCCAGTTCCCGCAGCCCACATAGGAGTCACCTAAACTGCAGGCACCGTAGAGTCGGCTAACCCGGCCGCAAGACGACAGGACAACGGATTGGTGGCATAGTGACCTTGACACTACCCAGAAACAGCAGGCGTGCTGGAACCAGGCTGGGCAACAGGGAGTCCCCGTGCCAAAGACACTGCCGAGAACCAGCTGACGGTGCTGGAACCCAGATGGGTAGCAAAAGCTACAAGAGACAATGGCACTACCGAGGACCAACTGACGGTGCTGGACCATGGTTACTAAGCAGAAGGTACCTGTGCTAAAAAGCACTACCAAGGACCAGCTGACGGTGCTGGACTTCGGATACCGAGATGGAGGCACCTAGGCCAAAGGCTCTGGCGAGAACCAGCAGGCAGTGCTGGAACCCGGGTGGGTAGCAGAAGGTACCCATTCAAAGCAAAGTAGCCAGGCCGCAAGCCGGCCGCAGTTACCGAAACCCACAGTCCTACAGGGGGTCCATGTCCCATTGGCACTACGGATCCAGCCTTCAGTGCCAGTTCCCGCAGCCCACATAGGAGTCACCTAAACTGCAGGCACCGTAGAGTCGGCTAACCCGGCCGCAAGACGACAGGACAACGGATTGGTGGCATAGTGACTTTGACGCTACCCGGAAACAGCAGGCGTGCTGGAACCAGGCTGGGCAACAGGAAGTCCCCGTGCCAAAGACACTGCCGAGAACCAGCTGACGGTGCTGGAACCCAGATGGGTAGCAAAAGCTACAAGAGCCAATGGCACTACCGAGGACCAACTGACGGTGCTGGACCACGGTTACTAAGCAGAAGGTACCTGTGCTAAAAAGCACTACCAAGGACCAGCTGACGGTGCTGGACTTCGGATACCAAGATGGAGGCACCTAGGCCAAAGGCTCTGGCGAGAACCAGCAGGCAGTGCTGGAACCCGGGTGGGTAGCAGAAGGTACCCATTCAAAGCAAAGTAGCCAGGCCGCAAGCCGGCCGCAGTTACCGAAACCCACAGTCCTACAGGGGGTCCATGTCCCATTGGCACTACGGATCCAGCCTTCAGTGCCAGTTCCTGCAGCCCACATAGGAGTCACCTAAACTGCAGGCACCGTAGAGTCGGCTAACCCGGCCGCAAGACGACAGGACAACAGATTGGTGGCATAGTGACCTTGACACTACCCGGAAACAGCAGGCGTGCTGGAACCAGGCTGGGCAACAGGGAGTCCCCGTGCCAAAGACACTGCTGAGCACCAACTGGCATTGTTGGAGCCCAGGGACAATCATGGTGTAGGCCGAGGCCTGCTTGGTGGTAGTTTTAGATTGTTTGTAGGCTACAACAGACTGTCAACGTGCTCCAATTAGGCACCTGTCTCCACTCTGTTTCCAGAATTTCACGTGACCACCAACACCGCCAGTTTATGCGTACAGTAGCCATCTGCCCAATCCACACGTTTTCCTGTGTTACTGGTGTTCTGTAATGTCAGCAGATCCCCTGATGTTTGTCTGCCAATGTCTCCTGCTCTGTCCACATTCCCACCACTTGCAGTGGGAAGGTGGACAGCGCAGGAGACAGTGCCGGACACACATTGGGGGATCAGCTCACGTTACAGAACACCAGGAACACAGGAACAAGTGTGGAATGCGTGGACGGCAACTGTGAGCAGGAACTGGCAGCGTTGGAGGTCAGGGGAAATACTAGAGTCAGAGTGGAGACAGAGGCCAAATCAGAGAATGTTTAAATCAGAAGTAGTTACAATTTGGAGGCAGCAGCAGTTTGTCCTCCACACAGCAGGGGATCAGCTGACGTTACCAAACCCCACTTTCACATGAACGATTGTGTTTTTCTGTGTGGACAGCACTTCCGAGCACCAACTGGCGTTGTTGGAGCCCAGGGACAATCATGGTGCAGGCATAGGCCTACTTGGAGCCAGGTGTAAAGCTGAGGTATTTTGACTTTGGAGGGAGCAGGACACTTTGCCATACACACAGCAGGGGATCAGCCAACGTTACCGACCCCCACTTTCACATGAACAAGTGTTTTTTTCTGTGTGGACAGCACTTCCGAGCAACAACTGACGATGTTGGAGCCCAGGGATAGTCATTTTGTAGGCTGAGGCCTACTTGGAGGCAGTTTAAGATAAGACGTTGTTTGACTTTGGAGGGAGCAGGACACTTTGCCCTCCACACAGCAGGGGATCAGCCGACGTTACCGACCCCCACTTTCACATGAACAAGTGTTTTTTTCTGTGTGGACAGCACTTCCGAGCAACAACTGACGATGTTGGAGCCCAGGGATAGTCATTTTGTAGGCTGAGGCCTACTAGGAGCCAGGTGTAAAGCTGAGGTATTTTGACTTTGGAGGGAGCAGAACACTTTGCCATACACACAGCAGGGGATCAGCCGACGTTACCGACCCCCACTTTCACATGAACAAGTGTTTTTTTCTGTGTGGACAGCAATTCCGAGCAACAACTGACGATGTTGGAGCCCAGGGATAGTCATTTTGTAGGCTGAGGCCTACTTGGAGGCAGTTTAAGATAAGGCTGGTTTCACATTAGCGCTTTTTAAGCGCACGCACGGCCGGGGGTAGCTCCGCCCCCGAGCCGGCTCTCTGCCCGGCGTGCCCGCCCCTTGCTTGTAGCACCGCCTCCTAGCGGACAGCGGCGCCTGCGATCGGCGCACCCTATCTTTAGCATAGGGTGCGCCGATCGTGCGCAGGCCGTGCGCTAGTTGCGCTTTGACCTGCGCTGCGCACTTTTGACGGTGCGCCGTGCGCGCCAAAATCGAACTGTTCGGATTTTGACGCGCACGGCGCACCGTCAAAAGTGCGCAGCGCAGGTCAAAGCGCAACTAGCGCACGGCCTGCGCACGATCGGCACACCCTATGCTAAAGATAGGGTGCGCCGATCGCAGGCGCCGCTGTCCGCTAGGAGGCGGCGCTACAAGCAAGGGGCGGGCACGCCGGGCAGAGAGCCGGCTCGGGGGCGGAGCTACCCCCGGCCGTGCGTGCGCTTAAAAAGCGCTAATGTGAAACCAGCCTAAGACGTTGTTTGACTTTGGAGGGAGCAGGACACTTTGCCCTCCACACAGCAGGGGATCAGCCGACGTTACCTACCCCCACTTTCACATGAACAAGTGTGTTTTTCTGTGTGGACAGCACTTCCGAGCACCAACTAGCGTTGTTGGAGCCCAGGGAGAATTATGGTGTAGGCCGAGGCCTACTTGGTGGCAGTTTTAGATTGTTTGTAGGCTACAACAGACTGTCAACGTGCTCCAATTAGGCATCTGTCTCCACTCTGTTTCCAGGATTTCACGTGACCACCAACACCGCCAGTTTATGCGTACAGCAGCCGTCTGCCCAATCCACACGTGTTCCTGGGTTACTGGGGTTCTGTAATGTCAGCAGATCCCCTGATGTGTGTCTGCCACTGTCTCCTGCTCTGTCCACATTCCCATCGCTTGCAGTGGGAAGGTGGACAGCGCAGGAGACAGTGGCGGACACTTTTTGGGGGATCTGCTGACGTTACAGAACCCCAGTAACACAGGAACACGTGTGGAATGCGTGGACGGCAACTGTGAGCAGGAACTGGCGGTGTTGGAGGTCAGGGGAAATACTAGAGACAGAGTGGAGACAGAGGCCAAATCAGAGAATGTTTAAATCTGAAGTAGTTACAATTTGGAGTCAGCAGCAGTTTGCCCTCCACACAGCAGGGGATCAGCTGACGTTACCGACCCCCACTTTCACATGAACGAGTGTGTTTTTCTGTGTGGACAGCACTTCCGAGCAACAACTGACGATGTTGGAGCCCAGGGATAGTCATTTTGTAGGCTGAGGCCTACTTGGAGGCAGTTTAAGATAAGACGTTGTTTGACTTTGGAGGGAGCAGGACACTTTGCCCTCCACACAGCAGGGGATCAGCCGACGTTACCGACCCCCACTTTCACATGAACAAGTGTTTTTTTCTGTGTGGACAGCACTTCCGAGCAACAACTGACAATGTTGGAGCCCAGGGATAGTCATTTTGTAGGCTGAGGCCAACTTGGAGGCAGTTTAAGATAAGACGTTGTTTGAATTTGGAGGCAGCAGCAGTTTGCCGTACACACAGCAGGGGATCAGCTGACGTTACCGAACCCCACTTACACATGAGCGAGTGTTTTGTCTGTGCGCACAGCACTTCTGAGCACCAACTGGCGGTGTCAGAGCCCAGGGAGAATCAGGTAGTAGGCCGAGGCCTACTTGGAGCCAGGTGTAAATCTGAGGTTGTTTGACTGTGGAGGGAGCAGGACACTTTGCCATACACACAGCAGGGGATCAGCTGACGTTACCGAACCCCACTTACACATGAGCGAGTGTTTTGTCTGTGTGGACAGCACTTCTGAGCCCAACTGGCGGTGTCGGAGCCCAGGGAAAATCAGGTAGTAGGCCGAGGCCTAGTTGGTGGCAGTTTGCGATTGTTTCTAGACTACTACTAACTGTCAACGTACTCCAATTAGGCCTCTGTCTTCACTCTGTCTCGAGTATTTCCTCTGGCTTCCAACCACGCCAGTTGCTGCTCTGAAATGCCGTCTGCACAACCCACACTTGTTCCTGTGTTACTGGGGTTCTGTAACACCAGCTTCTCCCTAGAGGTGAGTCAGGCAATGTCTCCTGCTCTGTCCACATTTCCACTACAAGTAGTGGGAATGTAGACAAAGCAGGAGACATTGCCGTGCTCACCTCTGGAGATGAGCAGATGTTACAGGACCCAGGTAACACAGGAACAAGTGTGGATTGTGCAGACGGCACTTGAGAGCAGAAACAGGTGGTGTTGTAGGCCAGAGGAAATACTCAAAACAGAGTGGAGACAGAGAACATATTAAATCAGAGGTAGTCAGAAGTTGTAGGCAGCAGGAGAGTTTGCCGTACACACAGCAGGGGATCAGCTGACGTTACCGAACCCCACTTACACATGAGCGAGTGTTTTGTCTGTGCGCACAGCACTTCTGAGCACCAACTGGCGGTGTCGGAGCCCAGGGAAAATCCGGTAGTAGGCCGAGGCCTACTTGGAGCCAGGTGTAAATCTGAGGTTGTTTGACTGTGGAGGGAGCAGGACACTTTGCCATACACACAGCAGGGGATCAGCTGACGTTACCAAACGCCACTTACACATGAGCGAGTGTTTTGTCTGTGCGGACAGCACTTCTGAGCAACAACGGGCGTTGCTGTTGCCCAGGAAATAAAGTTCAGGTCAAAGAAACATGAACACAACAGGAGACCTGGATCCTGTTGCCAGCCAATTATTTATTCTGGAAGAGGACTGGCAAATTCAGGTGAGATCCAGGCCTTGTTCATTTTCACAAAAGTAAGCCGGTCAACATTATCGGCGGATAGTCGCGTGCGATGGTCTGTTACCACACCACCTGCAGCACTAAAGACACGTTCCGATAATACACTGGCAGCAGGGCAAGCCAGCACCTCCAATGCATACTGGCTAAGCTCTGGCCATGTATCCAGCTTAGAGACCCAATACTTGAATGGGGAAGAGCCGTCTGGGAGAACACTAACAGGGCACGACAAGTAGTCTGTCACCATCTGACGGAAACGTTGCCTCCTGCTGACTGGAGCCGTCTGTGATGGTGTAGCCGTTTGTGGCGGTCCCACAAAACTTTTCCACATTTGGGCCATACTGGCCTTGCCTTGTCCTGCGGCACTGCCTCTGCTACCTCTTTGTGCAGAGCTTCCTCTACTGCCTCTACCCACATGGCTGCTTTGAAAAGCACTACCAGCACCACTTGCGGGGGGGATGATGGCCTGCACAAGTGTTTCTTGGTACTCCCGCATTTTTCGCTCCCGGTTCAACTGTGGTATGAGGCTTTGTAAGTTGTCCCGGTAGCGAGGATCTAGGAGGGTGTACACCCAATAATCAGCCGTGTGGAGAATGTTGGCGATGCGGCGGTCATTTAACAAGCACTGCAGCATGAAATCAACCATGTGCTGCAGACTGCCAACTGGACCGGAAACGCTGTCCCCAGCTTGAGGCAGCATCTCTGTCTGCTCAGCATCACCCCACCCTCGCTGTACACACTGACAACTAGAGCCTTGTGTACCTCCCTCCTCTGGAGAGATGTGTTCCTCCTCCTCCATTGACTCCTCGTCATCCTCCTCACTAAGTGTCCCCTGCCTGGGCCTTTGTGTGGAAGCACGTTGCGCAGATTTGCCAGAAGCAGATGGCATTTCTGACTGCTCATCCTCGACCTCTTCAAAAACCTCCTCACTTAGTGCTTGTAAGGTTTTTTGAAGCAGACAGATGAGGGGGACAGTCATGCTGATTAGTGCATCATCTGCACTGGCCATCCGCGTGGAGTCATCGAAGGCACGCAAAACTTGGCAGATGTCCCTCATAGTGGCCCACTCAGTGGTGGTGAAGTGTGTCCGGCGCACAGTGCGACTTGTTTGCGCCTGATGCAGCTGGTACTCCATTACTGCTGCCTGCTGCTCACACAACCGCTCCAACATATGTAACGTTGAATTCCACCTGGTGGGGAGGTCACATATGATGCGATGCTCTGGCAGGCGGAATCGTCGTTGCAGAGATGCAATGCGCGATCTTGCCATGCTGGAACGCCGCAAGTGAGCACACTCTAGGCGAACCTTGTGCAGCAGTGCATCAAGATCCGGATAGTCCCTCAGAAAGCTCTGCACGACCAAATTGAGCACGTGTTCCAGACATGGTATGTGAGTGAGGTTGCCTAGGCCCAGAGCTGCCACTAGATTTCGGCCATTGTCACTCACTACCAAACCTGGCTGGAGATTCGCTGGCACAAACCACACATCGCTCTCCTGCTTGATGGCATTCCAGAGCTCCTGTGCTGTGTGGCTCCGATTCCCCAAAGGAATTAATTTAAGGACGGCCTGTTGACGTTTGGCCACACCTGTGCTCATATCTGGCCTAACAGGCTCACGCAGTGCTGATTCCGAGGAACTAGAGTAGGAGGAGGACTCAATATGTACAGACTGCATTCCTGCAATCCTTGGAGTTGGCAGAATACGTACAGAGCCACTCTCCAGATCTGTGCCCGGCTCCACAACATTGACCCAATGGGCAGTGAGGGAAAGGTATCGTCCCTGTCCATGTCTACTGGTCCACGCATCGGTGGTCAGGTGGACCTTGCTACTGACGGCATTTAGCAGCGCATTTTTAATTTTTCCCTCCACATGCTTTTGCAGGGCAGGGACGGCTTGCCTGCTGAAATAAAAGCGGCTGGGCACATTGTATTGTGGAACTGCCAATGACATAAAGTTCCGGAAGGTGTCAGTCTCCACCAGCCTGAATGACAGCATCTCAAGGGCCAGTAGTTTGGCAATGCCGGCATTCAGAGCCAGTGCTCGGGGATGGTTTGCCGAGTATGGCCACTTTTTCTCCCATGCCTGTGCTACCGATTGCTGGTGAGTGGCCTGGGAGTGTGCTGATGACTGCGAACGTGGTTCAGTGGGTGGAATTTCACTGGGTCTCTGGACAACAGTGGCAGTGGTTCTTCCATGGCGTTCCAGTGAGGAAGCCGAACTAGCTGTGTGTGAGCTGGAGGAAGAGGCCCCAACACGAGCTGAAGAGGTGGTAGGTGCTGCTGAAGGTTGGCCTACATCTTCAGTGTGTCTGTGTAACTCCACCTCGTGCTTGGTACGCACATGTTTCCACATATTTGTGGTATTGAGGTTGCTCACATTTTTCCCTCGTTTCACTTTCTGATGACACAGCTTGCATTTGACAAAGCAAATGTCATCTGCAACTGTGTCAAAAAAAGACCACGCACTGCAAGTCCTGGGAGCGCCCGTTTTGTGTTTTGGAAGAGGATTGCTCCTCACGGGTGCCAAAGTGGAGGCTACAGGCAACCAAGTCTGCCCCCGTCCTCTCCCTCCTCTTTTGGCCGTTCGGGGAATCTCTTCCTCAGAGCTGCTCCCACCACCTTCCTGTGGCTGACGCCATGATGGGTCAAGGACCTCATCATCTCCACTCCCCTCTTCAAGCACCGGCTAGTCCTGGGTTGTCTCGCCAGCACCGTACGCACCAGAAATTGGCAACTGAGTCTCATCATCATCAGATGAGCACTGAGGTGTGCTGACAATAGGCACTGGCCCACCCGCCTCTTCAGATTCAGAGGGACAAAGCAGTTGTGCATCACTGCATACTCCCTCTTCTTCACGCTCTAGAATGCTGCTTGGCTGGCCACCTCTTTCCAAGCCAACAGATTCTGAGAACAGAAGTAAAGATTGAGATGGCTCCTGTCCAGGGCTCTCAGACTGCCTGGGCAATTTGGCAGGTGGTGAAGAGACAGATGGTTGCTCTTCAGTGCTCTGGCCTTGGGAGGATGCGGAAGTCATTGAAGTGGATGCGTTAGCTGCCATCCATCCGACAACGGCTTCAATTTGTTCGTCACGCAGCAGTGGGGTACGGTGAGGTCCTACAAAGCTGCGCATGAAGGACTGTTGCCTGGTAAAAGTGGGGGATGCCGGGTCACTGGTGGCCGCAGCAGACACCGAATCCCCACGTCCTCTCCCTGCTGAATCCCCCCGTCCTCTCCCTGCTGAAACTCCACGGCCACGACCACGTGCCTTACTCCCTGCCTTCTTCATCTTGGTAGACTGATAAAGATAGGCAGAAAAGTAAAAAAGGGGTGGCTTAGTGTTCTTATTCCTGAACACCTGCTAACCAGTATAAGAAACACTAATTTGGCTAAGAGTGTGTGTACTACACTTTAATATGATCTAATGTGGCCTAGACAACTGTAAAGTGGACTGTTTGGTGAACTTTATTTCCTTTTTATTGGGGGGGGGAAAGAAAAGGATGTGACCAAAGTTTGAAAGCTATAGTATCACAAACTTTTTGGAGCGATTACAATGCAGGAAGCTAACCTACAATGCAATTGATGAGGCTCCAAAAAATAGGGTGATACTAGTCTGGCTGGCCCTGAAGGGCACAAGCCAGCAAAAAGGCTCCTCTATCTAATCCTATATAGTGTTTGCAACCAACCAATGACATTGGATGCGGTTGGAAGTACACTAATATAGGAGCAAAAATCTGGCTAAATTAGCTGCAAAAAAAGGACTATGTATGAGGCAGTGACGCACGCTGAGCGGACTACAGCTAGCGGTGGCTGTAGAACACACTGCAACGTGAGCTGCACTCACACGCAGAGAGACCTATCAGACAGCCAAAAACAGTGCAGAGAAATGGGCTATAGCACTGAAAGGCTGCTGAAAGGCTCCGCTGTCCACTCCTTTAGTGTTTGCAACCAACGTATATGGATACGTATGGAAGCACACTATACAGGAGAAAAAAAAGCACCAATAAAAGAAAAATGTGTATGAGGCAGAGACACACGCTGGGCGGCCTACAAGCAGACATGCCTGCAGGACACACTACACAGCGTGGATCTGCACTCACACAGCCCTTGCAGAGAGCTGTGAACACTGCTGCTAGGCAAAAGAAAGCTACAGTGGTGGTTTATGTAGCCTGGATAAAGCACAATATTGTTTTTAGAATCGCTATTTCTAACTGTCCCTCACAGTCTTCAACAGCAGCCTGTCCCTAACTGAATTCACAGCAGAGTGACCAGAAATGGCGGCTGCAGCGGTTTTTATAGTGCATCATGACATCATTTCAGCAGCCAATCACAGCCATGCCAGTAGTTAACATGCCTACATGCCTAACAGGATGTGCCCACACTTCTGAGGATCCCCATTGGCTGAATCAAATCGAGCGGGCTTCTAGCATTATGGGAACTTCCGATTCCGGTATTCGATATGAAAAAAGTATCGGAACTAAGTATCGGAATTTTGATACAGCTAATATCGGCCGATACCCGATACTTGCGGTATCGGAATGCTCAACACTAGTTATCATCAAAAAATATCGCTATGAAGGTGGCTTCTCCTAAGTTTAAGCCTAGATTTATTGGACCTGGAGACTTGAATTCAAGTCTCCAGGTCCAGATGAATTACACCCCAGAGTACTGAACGAGATAGCAGAAGAAATTTTTGAACCCCTCTCTATAATCTTTGAAAATTCTTGGAGAACAGGAGAAGTGCCAGAAGACTGGAGAAGAGCAAATGTTGTTCCTATCTTCAAAAAGGGGAAGAAGGTGGACCCAGGCAACTATAGGCCGGTGAGTCTGACTTCTATACCAGGAAAGATCTTTGAACAAATTATTAAACAACATGTATGTCAATACCTGGATAAGAATGAAGTGATTAAACAGAGTCAGCATGGGTTTGTAACTAATAAGTCATGTCAGACTAACTTAATTTCCTTCTATGACGGTATCACTGATTGGGTGGATCAAGGAAATGCTGTAGATATAGTATATCTTGACTTCAGCAAAGCATTTGACAAAGTCTCTCATACAATCCTTATTGAAAAAATGATTAAGTATGGAATGGACAAGGCAACTGTTAGGTGGATTCATAACTGGCTTAGTGATCGGACCTAAAGAGTGGTCGTAAATGGCTGCACATCCAGTTGGAAGAATGTCTCAAGTGGGGTACCACAGGGCTCTGTCCTGGGCCCTGTATTGTTCAACATCTTTATCAACGATTTAGATGAAGGAATTGAGGGTAAACTGATTAAATTTGCTGATGACACAAAGCTAGGAGGGATAGCTAATACTAGAGAAGAGAGAGAGAGGATTCAAAAAGATTTAAATAAACTGGAGAAGTGGGCAGCAACTAACAGAATGGTTTTTAACAGGGAGAAATGCAAAGTACTACATCTGGGCAATAAAAATGGAAAAAGCATATATAGAATGGGAGGAATAGGGCTAAGTGACAGCACATGTGAAAAAGACTTGGGTATACTAATAGATCACAGACTGAATATGAGTCAACAGTGTGATGCAGCAGCAAAAAAGGCAAATGCAATTCTAGGATGTATTAACAGAAGCATACAGTCTAGATCACGTGAAGTCATTATTTCCCTCTACTCCTCTTTGGTCAGACCTCATCTGGAATATTGTGTCCAGTTTTGGGCACCACATTTTAAAAAAGACATCAACAAACTGGAGCAAGTTCAGAAAAGAGCGACCAGAATGGTGACCGGTCTGCAAACCCTGTCTTATGAGGAAAGGTTGCAAGATTTGGGAATGTTTAGTTTGCAAAAGAGAAGACTGAGAGGAGACTTAATAGCTGTCTACAAATATCTAAAGGGCTGTCACATTGTAGAAGGATCAACTTTATTCTCATTTGCACAAGGAAAGACTAGAAGCAATGGGATGAAACTGAATGGGAGGAGACACAGATTAGATATTAGAAAAAACTTTTTGACAGTTAGAGTGATCAATGAGTGGAACAGGCTGCCACGAGAAGTGGTGAGTTCTCCTTCAATGGAAGTCTTCAAACAGAGGCTGGACAGACATCTGACTGGGATGATTTAGCGAATCCTGCTTTGAGCAGGGGGTTGGACCAGATGGCCCAGGAGGTCCCTTCCAACTCTACGATTCTATGATTCTATGATTCTATGACCTTACAAGATTTTGGAGATTATTAATCCGGTCTCTTTTCGTTTGGCTCTTCCTGTCACATTTAATATTCATAATGTGTTTCATAAGTCCTTGTTGAAGAGGTTTGTTGAACCAGTTGTTCCTGGGGTGGCACCTCCGGACCCTGTATTAGTTGAAGGTAACATGGAATATGAGGTAGAGAAGATACTGGATTCCCATCTGGCTAGACAGAGACTCCAGTATTTGGTTAAGTGAAAGGGTTATGGTCAGGAGGATAATTCCTGGGTCTCTGCCTCTGATATTCATGCCAAAAGATTGGTGCGTGCCTTTCATCGGGCTCACCCTGATCGCCCTGGTGGCGTGGATGAGGGTTCGGTGACCCCTCCTCAAGGGGGAGGTACTGTTGTGAGTTCATTTTCCCCTTCACCATTGAGGTCTGATGAACTCCCTCTTCTGGTGAAGGAAGGTAGTGAGGCTGATTACAAAGCACCTGAGCAGAATGATGATGACTGGGTGACTGGAATTGCTGACTGGATATAAGGCAGCCGACACCCTTCTGCCTTGTGGGTGATTTCTCTGAGGGATTCTAGGAGACCAGTCTGATTCCTGCTCCTCAAAAGCTAAGTTTTGTGCTCTGCTTTTTGCATTTTTGTTTTGGTTTTGTTTTGCCTTGTTTTTCTGGATTTCTGCCTTCTCCTGCTGGGTGAGCTGAATTCCTTTTTGCTCTGTCTTCAGAAAATACCTGAGTACTGATATAGTCTTTTTGAAGCCTAGTGTCTTCAGGGCTTTTTTCCCTATCAGTCTGTTGGCTCTTGTTTTTGAGAGGGTTTTGGCGGATTGCAGACAGCAGCTTTTCTATTCTGTCCTATTTAGTTAGCTTGGGCACCATCATTTGCTCAGCCTATCTTTCTATCTGTGTGAGTGTTTTTTCATCTTGCTTCACCATCATTATATGTTGGGTGCTGCCTATTGCTTTGGGGTCTGCTCTGGGGCAGTTTAGATTTCCCTTTCTGTCTTTAGGCTATGTAGTTCTCCGGCTGTGATCGAGGGGTCTAGGGCACCGTTGGAACCCCCCACGGCTACTGCTAGTTGTTGTTGATAGGTTCAGGGGTCTGCAATCCGATAGCTTCCAACTTCTCTGGTTTTCTGGACTTAGCTAGTATTTCTGTTTTTGCCTCCTACGGTGACTCATTCATAAAATACGCTCCATGGCTACTGCTAGTTGTTGTGGTTAGGATCAGGGGTCTGCAATCCGCTTAGTTACCAACCTCTTTGGATTTCTGTGACTTAGCTTGGTTTTGTTTTCCTCCTCGGTGACCCAATCATAACACCCAAGTGTCCACATGGGCTACAGGCCCGGACAGCTCGGCAGCTATGTAACGTTAAAGTGCTGCAGCCCACATTGCTCATGGCCACTGTGTGTCATAGCAGTGGGCCAGTGCAGGAAAGGAAAAATGTGGCGACGTATCGCATGGGCAGATGCTTTTAGGGCAGGAGTCGGTTGGACTGAGGAGATGAAGGAAGTCGAAGCTTTAACGAGTTCGGTACAGATGAGTCAGATGCTTTTCCAGAGGCAACCAAATCTGGTGACTGATGATTTCGAGTCTGGGGCGAAACAGACAGAAGGAATTGTCATCATGGCGAGGTCAGGCCAGGAAGGAACCAGGAGTAGTCTAGGACTGTCAGGTCTGGGCGTGTACTGCACAGAAGTGACAGCCAGAAAGTGAAAGATGAGCAACCAAGTGAATATCATGATGTGCCAACTGTGGATATAACATGTGAAGTATTAAGTAAAGAGAGTGTTCAAGTATACCCGGACTGTGTCTCCGTTACTAGGGGAGCCTGAAGAAGGGACTGTCGTCGTCTGAGAAGTGCCCAGGGAAGTCTGGAGTTGGAGATGCCGGTATTCTGAAGGGAAGAATTCAGTTTTCTGTAGGGGAAGGACTGGACATCGTTGTTACAGTATTTCAGGTCATGACTACAGTCCTGTCCCCCCCCTTACAAATGCATATCAGCCGCTCACACTCAGGCATGAGTTTGTTCGGTGTAAGAGTCCTTACACACTGGCTCAGCATATTTCTTCATGACATTAGCTAAATCCCAGGTGTAGCACTTTTTTCTATAGAAATTGTTACTCCTCCCCACTTGCTACCAGACTATAGTGCAGGTGATTCTCTGCTGCACCATATGCTCCTACTGCCAGGCTGCGATGTCTGTACGTATCTAACTTGTAAGAAACAGTAACATTGCAGCCTTTTCTGCTGTAATGATTTTACTCTTTGATGCCACGTGAAGACGTAGAGTATTTGGTACATTTATTTTACATCAGAATTTGTAAGCCAAAACCAGAAGTGGTGACGTGTCTCTATTATACTTTTCCTCTGACTATTTCACTCCTGGTTTTTGCTTACAAATACTGAGGTAAAAAACTCACCAAACATGTGCAAGTGGACTTAGGGAGAGTAAATGCACTTATAGTGCTGATATCACACCGCCCTTGTATTCAATTATGCAATATTCGCAATAATGTTTAAAACAGGATTTACCTGCAGATTATCACTTTGAGTGCAAGTAAATACTGTTTTTATCTGTATTTGTTGACAGGTTCCTTTTAAAATCAGACAAATTTGCTAAAACTTGCTTTAATTAATTAATTAGGAAATGTATTATATTGCTTATTTAACCAGTTTTTGTCTAAGTTTGAATGTCATGACTACTATATGTGTTCATTCAGTTTTCTTGCATCATCATCTCCCCCAAAATATCAGGAAATATTTGGACTGAACTCAGATACATAATTTAATGTGATAAAAGTTTTTATTTATTGAAATATTCAAATGACAATGTCCAGCTCTTCTGTTCTCTTCCAGTGATGGTCCATTGCTCTCTTGTATCTGATGACTATAAAAAAGAAGGGAAAAATTAAGCATTGTTAGGTTCGCTTGCCTAGAAATGTCTATACTAATCTCAGTAACAATACATATGTCAGGCAGGGTGATTTTTCTCCATATCGTCAACTCAAGCTTTGTGAATACAGGAAGGAACCACAGAGTATATGACCGGTGGTTGGCCAAAACACAGATTATTGGACGCTGGGTATAACTCACATTCAAGGGTCCTAAAGTGAATTCTGCATGCCCAAAAGATGATACCACTGATGAGTGATGATCTGACAGTAAAGGGTCCCGCTCCCACAGCCCCCATAGCTGAGCTCCCAAGTGGTAGGTAGAAAGGCACATTAAATACAAAAAAAAAGTGAGGGAGCACAAGATCCAAATGTTGAGTAACCAGGTCTGCCTTATTTTGTTCAACATTGGCAATAGATAATAAATAAGAAGCAGAATACAAGCCATTAAAGTGCCGGATGCACCTCACAAGCATCATGGCATCATCGGTGTATAACACATTCATCTTCGGTAATAAGTCTGCTGTGCCATGTAGATAAGAGGGCGAACTTTCCATCACAAGTTTTAATCACTCGTTGATGTATTTAGAAATGTTCTCAGTAAAGAGAGATCCATATAAGATTATAAGCATCCCAAAGGAAAGCTAATGACAGATCATTTTTGGAAGACATCTTCTGCCCCAAATGATTGTTTTTTCCACCTAAATGTGGGCAGATTGGTTAATCGGTAACAGGCTTAGATTCCATCAAAGTTATGACCTGTGTCAAGTGTACTGCTGGGGGGAATATTAATCTGCTGCCAAGTGATAATGGGATCATTGGGCAGTAGGGTTTTCTTCTGACCATCTGTTAAGGGGATAAAAAGCTAGCAAGGACCGGAAGGAGTATCTGTACCTGGAGAACTTCTTCATTGGATGATCCCTGCTCCTGCTTGTCTGCCGTCCTTTCTTCCTTCAGAAGTGGTAGTCACACATGGGGTACCTGACGGCCAATCTTCGCAGAAGACCTACTGAAGAATCGTCATGGCTTTAAGTGTGCCTCAACAACCTGTCTGCCTCATCAGCAGAGCCTCCATGGGTTGTTGCAGTCAATGATTCTCTGGACTCCTGTGCAGGGACAAGCATCGTAATGGAGGAAGCAGCTGGCAGTCCCAGCCCCACTCCGACACATTCTTAATGTGGGTCAAAGAAGCGCCGTGCCTGCGTCTCCCCTTCTCCTGAATGCAGGCGGCCATCTGGTGTTCGGGTGTACAGAAGGGCATCACTTAAAGACCTTGAGTGGTGGCGCTTTGTGTAAAAAAAAATAATAATTTAGTAGATCATAAAGGTTACATGCATAACAAATTAAAAAGTGCGTCATGCAGTGGATGACGACACACAGCAGGAGGCAACGCATTACATAAATGGTTGTGTTGGGGTCCAGGCTATAAAGGTAACTCAATATATGAACAGCTCAAAAGTGCACGTAAATATCACCTGAAACATGATATAAGTGCATATCAAGAGATCTGAGTCAGTATAGGCAAGAAAGTGGACATAGAGTATGATGGAAATATCATGGAGTAATAGGCAGTTGAATAGCTCTAACTATACAGTATATGTTGTATACTCATGGACTATCCTACGTCAGACATGACACCAACCCTAGTGCTTGTGCTTGTTTCGGCACAAACTGGCTAATAGAGCAGTAAAAATATGTGCGTATATAAAGAGCCAGACTTTATTGATGTATGCTATGGTTAGAGTTTCGGATCAGGCTCAACCCTCTGAAGAAGGCATGCAGCGTGTGACGTCAGACAATGTGACCGGAGTCTTACATGGAAGGGAGTCTCATCACATGACCACAAGGGCCGCTGCTCTAGATACAGCTGGGGATGCAGCCTGTCCTTCTGTCCCGCACATGCGCACCACCGGTACTTTGGCACTTTATTAGCCAGAAGGGAAAACTCGGCTCAACGATGGGATGATGAAACAGGAGAAATATTATTACAGCAGCTGGCAGGACTCCAAGATGTGGAGCTCAAGAAACGAAGTTAGATCATTCCTGATATTGAATATCGCAATGTGACCTCCCCTCCTATACAGAGCAGCCACTAGGAATTTCAGGGCCCCATACTGGCAAAATTTTTGGGGCCCCCTTGAGACCCCTGTCTCACTGTCACATTCTGCCCCCGTTTCTCACTTTCTGCCCCCTCCTGTGTCTCACTGTCACATTCTGACCCCAAGTCTCCATTCTGCCCCTGTGTGTCTCCATACTTACCTTTTTTTTTTTCTTTAATCTGTTGTTGTGATCCCGAAGCAGCATAAAAATGGTCTGAGGACCCTAAGAGGAAGCCAAAGAATTGGTAAATAGTGTTTAGAAGGGAGAAGAAAGGGCGAGAGGGTTAGTGAGTTTAGACGTCGGGAACTGAGAAGGGAAATGCTTTTCTCTCACTATGGGACGGATGGATAGACATTTATATATTGGCTTCTTCCATTAAAATATACAATATAGTATAAAGATATAAAGCGAAGACACAAAGTGTATCTACCCCTAATATCAGGAGCCTCAGTGTCACAACATGTCACATACAACAATGGGGGAAGCTTTTCCTTACTTTGGTGGACGTTGCACTTTTTTGCTGCTGTCACTTCTGCTGCTGGAGAAATAGAAGAAATGATCACAAATAAATACCTTATAAAATAATTATCGGGAACAAGTCCTGGCCCCATAAGGACACAGACAATAAACATAATGTCTTTCCTATGCATTTCTACATGATACAGATATATGGATAGATGTCATTACTGATTATTAGCTCATTGTATAAATATCACTTTCACAAGCATTTGCATGGGACTGATCTCCTGCCAGGATGAATGATTGAATACTTTTGCATCTAGAAGACAGCAATTAGGACATAAGGACGTGTCCATTAGTGGGGAGAGGTTAAGGTACCTACCTGTTTTTGACCTGGCTCCTGTTCGTCCTCCTGAAACATTTTAGCATCCACCATTTACGTTTGCATCTGAAAAAAAAATCCAAACAAACAAATTGAGACCCAGACAGTTCATATTATCATTGTGATCAGTCTATGAGGATATATACAGCGATATTATCCTGTGTAACGTCCTGCGCTTATGTCACAATGTGACGTCATCGATCTAAAGCCCAAGGTCTCGTTAGAGTAAATGCAGCCACGATCGCTCTTATTACTTACGGGATCGGCTTTGTGTCGGCGCACGCCGTCTTTACTTCTGGCCTGTGACAAAAATAAAGTTTTCATTAGAAACAGAGATACTTGTGTTTGTGTCCTAAATAAATGCAGTGACTTAAAGAGTATCTGTCAGTAGGATCAACCCTCCTAAGCCGTCTATATGGGCATACAGGTCATGGAAAGCTGAATAAAATGATATATTGATGTCTGCGATCCGATGTCTTATTTCAGAGAAATCCATATTTTTCTTTCCTATCCAAATTGGCCATTGGGCACTGGAAACAGTTTTCCGGATGGCCACTTTGACTACCAAGGTTGAAGATAGAAGGGCTGGTGTCTGTTTTCAGTGCCCCGTGGCCACATTGGAGCGGCATCGATAATCAGAAGAGACCAGGAGCTCAGAAAATTGTGCTTATTGTAACTCTGGTATAGGGGACCCCAAAAATCAATAGCCCCCAATATGTACATCCATGTTTTATATCCTCCTCAGTCTCTGCCCAGTGATAACAAGTCATTCATGAGTTACTAATAAATAAAATCATATACAGCCCATAATATCTGTTTATGTCACTGTCTCTCTACTTACAGTCTGGTGGTCTCTGCGCTGTGGTCTTCTTCTGTCATCTTCAACTCTATGGCATCCATGGCCACTGCTTGCTCCTCTTCCTCACTACTGGACACATAACATAGACTGGTTTTTTATTTGCAGTGTTTTTATAAATGAATTCAGAAAATAAAGTAAAAAAAAAGCCCCATGCGCAGTTCGCCACATTTTGAGCAGACGTCCCATCCCCGGAACACTGAATGGTGAATAGTAAATAGTTTATTGCTCCGTGTGTGACCCTCTGTTCATTATCCCCATTTACAGGGGCAGAACTACAGCCGTGTCAGCCATATGGACTGCAAAAAGGAGAGCATGTTTGGCCTGAGAGGAGGAGCGGGGAGAGAGACGATCAGGAGGAGAGCTGCACAAGTCTCCCTCTTCTGCTGGACCCTGATCATTGCAGGAGCGGAAGCTGGAGGTCACCTGACAGGTCCTAAATAGCTCTAGGCCCCTCCCTGATGTCATATTCCCACAAGGAATCTTATAGAACGGAGGGATAGAAATGGAGAACAACTGTATAGACGGTGCGGAAAGGCTCATAAATAAAGGATCTGACCTCATAGGTCTTTTATTTTTGGCTCCTCCATCAGTTATCATTACGTATATGCAGCCATGTTTTATACCAAGTGACTGACAGTGCCATAACTATCCATTTATTGTCCCTTTTCTCTCATTCTCGCCATTACCTCCTTTCTGACATATGTTTACCCCTTTAGACAGACAAGTGAAGGGTAATTGTGTAATGGGAACCAATGCGTTACGACATAGAGAGGCCTGAAATGAACAATGGATTAACCCTGGAAACTTGATAATTCTCTGAACAGAAAAAGTGTTAGAAATTATTTTAACGTTAGCTTATCAGACTAATTCGAAAATATATACCTTATTCATTTTTTTTCCAGTATTAATGCAAATGCAGCGATGAAAGTTCGTACTTGATGGATAACATTGGGACACCCTCATCTGCCACATATATATTCATCACTATTACAAATAGTTATGGTACCTGAGGAGCCCTATTACATATTTTGCATTGGAGCCCAAGAAGTTCAAGTTAAACCTCTGACTGCATCTATGTCTCATAGTAAAAAGTGTTGAGAAAATGGAAAACGGTCTTAGGAGCGCAAGAAAAAGACTCAGACGAGAGTCCACCTGATGAAGACGGATCCTCCGTCGAAACGCGTAATGGTTTAACCTCATCTCTCGTCTGAGTCTTTTTCCTGCGCTCCTAAGACCGTTTTCCATTTTCTCACTGCTCCTATCCTCCATCGGAGGCTTTCGGCTGGAGCTGCGGTGGAGAACTGACATCCTAGTCTGCCCCTGGGTTGCTTCCTAAGCGCTCCTCTATGACCGCTCATTACTGACTCTAATTCATAGTGAAAAGTAGCTGAGAACTACAAACATTGAAAGTCGTGGACCATGATTACACCAGTTACTTACGGCAGTAGCTCTTCAGAAACCCGTGAAATTGTTTTATAGAATCCGAAGCACCTGAAATGAAAAAAAGAAAGTTCTGAGTAGAAGAACTGATACTTAGGAAGCCTACAGATAAAAGTTATCAGCCGTGAAGTGCACAAAGCAGTGTGCTCTCTCGCCGGCAATAGAGCAGAGCGCACCGTCACTGCACATTGTAAGACAATTTGCCAGCATTTAAAGGCGTAACTTCTGGGCGGCTGGTTCTAATCTCTGCAAGCCGGGTTCTCATCTTACAAGGTGAACTGACATTGCGCTCTGCTTTCCTGCCAGCTCAGTACTACTGATCTGATGTGGCGAGAAAGGGCAGTCTTTGTGAGCAGAGCACAGTGCACATTGCGCAGGGAATAGCCCAGCCCCTGATATAGACGGTCACTGCTAATGCTTCATTTCAGGGATAGTGCAGAGGCCGGGGCAGTGACCTCAGCTTCTGCCCCCTGATGATGTTTTATCTGAGTATCCCAGCATGCATTGGGATTTTCAAACAAAGCGTCATCAAAAAGGAAGTAAGAAAAAAAAGATGTTGCACGCCTGCAAGGAATTTTATAGAATTGAGGGATAGAAAAGGAAAACATCTTTGTAGACGGTACAGAAATGCTTATGAATAAAGGATCTGAACTCGCTGGTCTTTTGTTTTCGGCTCCTCCATCCTCCATCAGTTTTCACACTCTCCACTTACCTACTGAAAGTCAAACTCTCATACTCCCAAGAGTTTTCCTCCTGTTCCTCCTCACTCTCGTCTTCCTCACTATTGGACACATAAAATAAGTCATGTAAATCATATATAATCAACTTTCACATCCAGATGACACAAGGTTATATAAAGACTGGGGTAGGAAATGCTGAATGAAGACTCCCGATTAACCCCTTATTGAGGGCACACTATCTCTGTATGAAGCAGGCTCAAGAGAAAAGTCTGCCCCCTGAACCATCAGTGATGGCTCTGTTACATAGCTGGCACCCCACAGTACCTGATACAATTGGACCTAGCTGTGATTGCATCAGTTTAACCCTTTAAATGCTGCTGTTATGTATGATAGCAGTATTAAAAAGGGCTTTAAAATGGTAACTGCCACTTTGTATGGCCATCAGTCACCTCGCAAAGCGATCGTAGGGTGCTGATTGATTGACATTGCAGCTAGGGGTCTACTGGAGGCCTCTGTGTCCACCATGTGTGATCTCCTCACATGCATTGGGACACCCTCATCTGCCACATATATATTTATCACTATTACAAATGGTTATAGTAGCTGAGGGGCCCTCTTGATTAGAAGAATTGATACTTAGGAAGCCTGCAGATTAAAGTTATAAGACGTGATATACACAAAGCAGTGCGCTCTCTCGCCAGCAACAGAGCAGAGCACACTGTCACTGCACATTGTAATACAATTTCCCAGCATTTAAAGGCATAACTTTTGGGCGGCTGGTGCCCCTCTCTACAAGCTAAGTGTTCATCCTAAAATGTGAAATGACAGTGCGCTCTAATCTGTTGCTGGCTCATTACTACTGATCTGAACTGGTGAGAATGTGCAGTCTTTGCACACAGTGCACATTGCACAGTGAATAGCCAAGCCCCTGAAATGAAGGTCACTGCTAATGCTTAGTTTCAGGCATAGTGCAGATGCTGGGGCAGTGACCGCAATTTCTGCCCCCTGATAATGTTTTGTCTGAATATCCAAGCATTCACTGGGATTTTCAAACAAAGCGTCATCAAAAAGTAAGTAAGAAAAAAAATCATGTCGCAAGCCTGGAAGGAATTTTAAAGAAATGAGGGATAAAAATGGAGAAAAACTTTGTAAATGGTACAGAAATGCTCATGAACAAAGGATCTGACCTCACTGGTCTTTTGATTTTGGCTCCTCCATCAGTTATCATTGTATATACATAGACATATATGCAGCCATGTTTTATACCGAATGACTGAAAGTGCCATAAGTATAAGTATATAATGTTCCATATTGTATGTACATATCCCCCAATATATATTTAGCCTCACACTCTCCACTTACCCAATCACACTCCAAGTCTCACTGTCATCTTCTTCACTATTGGACACAAAAAATAAGTCATGTAAATCATATATAATCTAATCTGACATCCAGATAACACAGGGTTATATAAAGACTGGGGTAGGAAATGCTGAATGAAATGTCCCGATTAACCCCTTATTGAGGGCGCACTATCTCTGTATGGAGCGGGCTCAAGAGTAAAGTCTGCCCCCTGAACCACCTGTGGCATCCAACAGTATCTGATGCAACTGCAGCTAGCCGTGATTGCATCAGTTTAGCCCTTTAAATACTGCTGTGATGTATGATAGCAGTATTAAAAAGGGCTTTTAAACGGCGACTGACACTTTGTATGGCAATCGTCCCTCACGCAAAGCGATCGTAGGGTGAGGGTGCTGATTGGTTGACATTGCAGCTAGGGATCTACTGGAGGCCTCCTTGTCTGCCATGTGTGATCTTCTCATGCATTGGGACACCCTCATCTGCCACATATATATTCATCACTATTACAACTGGTTGTAGTAGCTGTGGGGCCCTGTTGCATAATTTGTATTGAAGCCCAAGAAGTTCATGTTACACCTCTGATTGCATCCATGTCTCATAGTTAAAAGGTACCGAGGACTAAATCATCGAAAGTTGTGGACCATGATTACACCAGTTACTTACGACAGTGGCTCTTCATTAAGCGATGCAAGTGTTTCATTGGGATCAAAGCAGCTGAAATGAAAAAATAAAGTTCTGATTAAAAGAATTGACACTTAGGAAGCCTACAGATAAACATTAACAGCCGTGTTGTGCACAAAGCAGTGTGCTCTCTCAACGGACACAGAGCAGAGCGCACTGTCACTGCAGATTGTAAGATGATTACCCAGCATTTAAAGGGAATCTGTCACCACTTTTTTGGGATATCATGTAAAAATATCATTCAATTTAGTGTCACTTATGCATTATACAAGTACTTTTGATACCCCTTGACACGCCTCACTAATGATACATAAATACCTTTTTATTCCTCGCGCGATGTATGTAAATATGCTCGATCTGGTCCGATGAGTGGGGCTTATTTTCCGTCTCCACCCCCCCTCCTTTGCTTGATGTACGTATTCTTTTCTGTGAATATCACAGATCGCGTACAGTTACCACGCATGCTCATTCAAATGGCCTCTCGCGTATGCGCAGTGTGCTTTGCCCAACTGTGGGAATAGCCGAAAAACAATATTGCGCATGCATGGGCATAAGCAATTGCGTTCTATGGCCTGGAAGTATACTTGTATACTTGCGGGCCATAGAAAGCCATGGTGTGTGCCAGCGCATGTGCAATAACGACTTTATGCTTTGCCCACATTTGGGCAAAGCATACTGCGCACGCGCGGTAACTCTAAGCGATCTGTGATAGTCACAGAAAAGAATACCTACAGCAAGCAGAGGAGGAGTGGTGGAGATGGACAATAAGTCCAGCCCATTAGACTAGACAGAACATATTTACATACACCGCTGGAGGAATAAAAACAATATTTATGTATTATTGGTGAGTAGAGAAAGGGTATCAAAAGTACTTGTATAATGCAGAGGTGACACTAAATTGAATGATATTTTTACATAAAACATGGTGACAGATTACCTTTAAAAGCGTAACTTGAGGGTGGTTGGTGCTCCTCTTTACTAGCCAAATATTCATCTTACAAAGTGAACTGACAGTGCGCTCTGATCTGTTGCCGGCTCTTTACTACTTTTCTGATTTGACAAGAAAGCACAGTCTGCGCGCAGCACACAGTGCACATTGCACAGTGAACAGCCAAGCCCCTGAAATGAAGGTCACTACTAATGCTTCATTTCAGGGATAGTGCAGAGGTTGGGGAAGTGACCAAAGCTTTTCCCCTAATGATGTTTTGTCTAAGTATCCCAGCATGCACTGGGATTTTCAAACAAAGCGTCATCAAAAAGTAAGAGAGAAAAACAAAAGATGTCGCACGCCTGCAAGGAATTTTATAGAATTGAGGGATAAAAATGGAGAACAACTTTGTAGATGGAACAGAAATGCTCATGAACAAAGGATCTGACCTCATTGGTCTTTTGATTTTGGCTCCTCCATCAGTTATCATTGCATATACATAGACATATATGCAGCCATGTTTTATACCAAATGACTGAAAGTGCCATAACTATAAGTATATAATGTTCCATATTGTATGTATATATCCCCCAATATATATTTAGCCTCACACTCTCCACTTACCCAATCACACTCCAATCCTCACTCTCACAAGATGTTTTCACCTGTTCCTCCTCACTCTCTTCTTTATCACTATTGGAAACATAAAATAAGTCATGTAAATCATATATAATCTACTTTGACATCCAGATAACACAGGGTTATATAAAGATTGGGGTAAGATGTGCTGAATGAAGAGCCCAGATTAACCCCTTATTGAGGGCGCACTATCTCTGTATGGAGCAGGCTCAAAAGTAAAGTCTGCCCCCTGAACCACCTGTGATGGCTCTGTTACATATCTGGCACCCACAGTACCTGATACAATTGGAGATAGCCATTTTAGCATCAATTTAACCCTTTAAATACTGCTGTGATATATGATAGCAGTATTAAAAAGGGCTTTAAAACGGCGACTGACACTTTGTATGGCCATCAGCCCCCACGCAAATCGATCATAGGGTGCTGATTGATTGACATTGCAGCTAGGGGTCTACTTGAGGCCTCCGTGTCTGCCATGTGTGATCTCCTCACATGCATTGGGACACCCTCATCTGCCACATATATATTCATCACTATTACAACTGGTTATAGTAGCTGTGGGGCCCTGTTGAATAATTTGCATTGAAGCCCAAGAAGTTCAAGTTACACCTCTGATTGCATCCATGTCTCATTGTTAAAAGGTACTGGGGACAAAACCATTGAAAGTTGTGGACCATGATTACACCAGTTACTTACGACAGTGGCACTTCGCTAAGCGATGCAAGTGTTTCATTGGAATCAAAGCAGCTGAAATGAAAAAATAAAGTTCTGATTAAAAGAATTGATACTTAGGAAGCCTACAGATAAAAGTTATCAGCCGTGATGTGCACAAAGCACTGCGCTCTCTCAACGGCAACAGAGCAGAGCGCACAGTCACTGCAGATTGTAAGATGATTTCCCAGCATTTAAAGGGAATCTGTCACTTTTTTGGGATATCAAGTAAAAATATCATTCAATTTAGTGTCACCTAGGCATTAAACTAGTACTTTTGATACCGCTTGACTCCTCACCAATGATACATAAATACCGTTTTTATTCCTCCAGCGGTGTATGTAAATATGCTCGGTCCGGTCCGATGGGCGTAGCTTATTGCCCGTCTCTCGCCCCCTCCTGGCTTGCTCTACGCATTCCTTTTGGGTAATTCCTGCGTTCGTTTTGAGTTATCGTGCGTGCGCTTTCAAATGGTCCCTTGCGCATGCGTAGTGTGCTTTACCCAACTGTAGGCAAAGCCGAAAAACAGTATTGCGCATGCTTCGGCATGCACGATTGCGTTCTATGGCCAGCAAGTATATTTGTATACTTCCGGGCCATAGAAAGCCATGGTGTATGCCGGCGCATGTGCAATAATGATTTTAAGCTTTGCCCACAGTTGGGCAAAACATACTGCGTACGATCGAGAGGCCATTTGAATGCGCACATGCGGTAACTATAAGCGATCTGTGATATTCACAGAAAAGAATACGTACAGCAAGCAGAGGAGAGGGGGGTGGAGATGGACAATAAGCCTCACCCATCGGCCTGGACCGAGCACAATTCCATACACCGCGGGAGGAATTAAAATGTTATTTATGTATCATTAGTGGGGAGTGAAAGGGTATCAAAAGTACTTTTATAATGCAGAGGTGACACTAAATTGAATGATATTTTTACAATATATTCCAAAAATGTGGTGACAGATTCCCTTTAAGGGCGTATCTTGTGGGCAGTTGATGCTCCTCTCTACTAGCCAAGTATACATGTTACAAAGTGAACTGCCAGTGCGCTCTGATCTGTTGTCGGCTCATTACTACTGATCTGATCTGGTGAGAATGCGTAGTCTTTGCGCACAGCACACAGTGCAAATTGCACAGTGAATAGCCAAGCCCCTGAAATTAAGGTGACTGCTAATTCTTCGTTTCAGGGATAGTGCAGAGGCTGGGGCAGTAACCGCAGTTTTCTGCCTCCTGATGATGTTTTGTCTGAGTATCCCTGGGATTTTCAAACAAAGAGTCATCAATAAGGAAGTTAGAAAAAAAAGATGTTGCATGCCTGCAATGAATTTTATAGAAGTGAGGGATAGAAATGGAGAACAACTTGATGGTAGAGAAATGCTCATGAACAAATGATCTGACCTCACTGGCCTTTTGCTTTTGGCTCCTCCATCAGTTATCATTGCATATACATGTAATAGGTGGCCGGTCTCATCAGTTGCGCCCTCTCCTTCTCCTATGTAACCCCCCCACGAGCACTATGTTTTATGTCTTGTAATTTTAATGCTGTATTTGTATTATAATGTATTATGTCTGATATTGTACTGGTATGTTCCCCTTTAAATGACTGTATATGAGTTAGGGACAGTCAACAGTTAACATTATAGGCTGGGCCAGCAGCAGCAGAAAGGTGGGAGAAAGCTGCTGCTTCAGGAACAACTGCACAGATCCTCGGCAAGGGTAGATGTATACTGCAGAAGGGGCATTTCCAGACTCCCAAATGGGAGAGATATGTTGCCCCATATCAAAGGCTTTTAGAGACTGAGGGACTGCAACACAGGCCTCCAGGACTTTGAGGAGGACCTTTGTTGAAGGGGACTCAGGCGCCCAGATTCCAGTGATTGGACTACTGCGAACCTCGGCTGCTGCGGCCGTTGTGGATGCGACTACATCAAATGTCAGGGAGAGAGCAGGAAGCCAATGTTGAAATTCTCTTTTTGTCTATCCTTTATCACTGTTCAATAAAAAGTTACGTTTCCCTTGTTGGAGAACAGCTGCATCCCAAGACTCTTAATTGCCTGGACTGCTGAGACCAAAGAAAGACAAGGTAACTCTTCGGGGAAAGGCTGTATCAGTCCTGTGTTGCATGTACAAGGGGCCGGGGTGTCTACAGACTGTGTTTAGTGGGTGAGCATGGTCCGGACTACCACCCCAGTACCCCTTGTTACATACATAGACAAATATGCATCCATGTTTTATACCAAGTGACTGAAAGTGCCATAAGTATAAGTATAAAATGTTCCATATTGTATGTATATATCCCCCAATATATATTTAGTCTCACACTCTCCACTTACCCAGTCACACTCCAATTCTCACTGTCATCTTCTTCACTATTGGACACAAAAAATAAGTCATGTAAATCACATATAATCTAATCTGACTTCCAGATAACACAGGGTTATATAAAGACTGGGGTAGGAAATGCTGAATGAAGAGTCCCGATTAA
This sequence comes from Dendrobates tinctorius, assembly GCF_039654945.1. Classification (NCBI taxonomy): domain Eukaryota; kingdom Metazoa; phylum Chordata; class Amphibia; order Anura; family Dendrobatidae; genus Dendrobates; species Dendrobates tinctorius. The sequence continues at coordinate 82,211,738 of NW_027361738.1, read as the reverse complement.
CCCCTTATTGAGGGCACACTATCTCTGTACGGAGCAGGCTCAAGAGTACAATTGGAGATAGCCATGATAACATCATTTTAACCCTTTAAATACTGCTGTGATCTATGATAGCAGTATTAAAACGGTCTTTAAAATGGCGACTGCTTCTTTGTATGGCCATCATTCCCCACGCAAAGCGATCATAGGGTGCTGATTGATTGACATTGCAGCTAGGGGTCTACTAGAGGCCTCTGTGTCTGCCATGTGTGATCTTCTCATGCATTGGGACACCCTCATCTGCCACATATATATTCATCACTATTACAACTGGTTATAGTAGCTGTGGGGCCCTGTTGCATAATTTGTATTGAAGCCCAAGAAGTTCAAGTTACACCTCTGATTGCATCCATGTCTCATAGTTAAAGGGTACTGAGGACTAAATCATTGAAAGTTGTGGACCATGATTACACCAGTTACTTACGACAGTGGCTCTTCATTAAGCGATGCAAGTGTTTCATTGGGATCAAAGCAGCTGAAATGAAAAAATAAAGTTCTGATTAAAAGAATTGATACTTAGGAAGCCTACAGATAAACATTATCAGCCGTGTTGTGCACAAAACAATGTGCTCTATCAACGGCAACAGAGCAGAGCGCACTGTCACTGCAGATTGTAAGATGATTTCCCAGCATTTAAAGGGAATCTGTCACCACTTTTTTGGGATATCATGTAAAAATATCATTCAATTTAGTGTCACTTATGCATTATACAAGTACTTTTGATACCCCTTGACATGCCCCACTAATGATACATTAATACCTTTTTATTCCTCGCGCGATGTATGTAAATATGCTCGATCTGGTCCAATGGGTGGGGCTTATTTTCCGTCTCCACCCCCCTCCTTTGATTGATGTACGTATTCTTTTCTGTGAATATCACAGATCGCGTACAGTTGCCACGCATGCTCATTCAAATGGCCTCTCGCGTATGCGCAGTGTGCTTTGCCCAACTGTGGGATTAGCCGAAAAACAATATTGCGCATGCATGGGCATAAGCAATTGCGTTCTATGGCCTGGAAGCATACTTGTATAATTCCGGGCCATAGAAAGCCACGGTGTGTGCCAGCGCATGTGCAATAATGACTTTATGCTTTTCCCACAATTGGGCAAAGCATACTGCGCACACGTGAGAGGCCATTTGAATGCATACACGCGGTAACTCTAAGCGATCTATGATATTCACAGAAAAGAATACGTACAGCAAGCAGAGGAGTGGTGGAGATGGACAATAAGCCCAGCCCATTAGACTAGACAGAACATATTTACATACACCGCTGGAGGAATAAAAACGATATTTATGTATTATTGGTGAGTAGTGAAAGGGTATCAAATGTACTTGTATAATGCAGAGGTGACACTAAATTGAATGATATTTTTACATAAAACATGGTGACAGATTACCTTTAAAAGCGTAACTTGAGGGCGGTTGGTGCTCCTCTTTACTAGCCAAATATTCATCTTACAAAGTGAACTGACAGTGCGCTCTGATCTGTTGCCGACTCTTTACTACTTTTCTGATTTGGCAAGAAAGCGCAGTCTTTGCACGCAGCACACAGTGCACATTGCACAGTGAACAGCCAAGCCCCTGAAATGAAGGTCACTACTAATGCTTCATTTCAGGGATAGTGCAGAGGCTGGGGAAGTGACCGAAGCTTCTCCCCTAATGATGTTTTGTCTAAGTATCCCAGCATGCACTGGGATTTTCAAACAAAGCCTCATCAAAAAGTAAGAGAGAAAAAAAAGATGTCGCACGCCTGCAAGGAATTTTATAGAATTGAGGGATAAAAATGGAGAACAACTTTGTAGATGGAACAGAAATGCTCATGAACAAAGGATCTGACCTCACTGGTCTTTTGATTTTGGCTCCTCCATCAGTTATCATTGCATATACATAGACATATATGCAGCCATGTTTTATACCAAATGACTGAAAGTGCCATAACTATAAGTATATAATGTTACATATTGTATGTATATATCCCCCAATATATATTTAGCCTCACACTCTCCACTTACCCAATCACACTCCAAGTCTCACTCTCACAAGATGTTTCATCCTGTTCCTCCTCACTCTGATGTTCCTCACTATTGGACACATAAAACAAGTCATGTAAATCATATATCATCTACTTTGACATCCAGATAACACAGGGTTATATTAAGATTGGGGTAGGAAATGCTGAATGAAAAGTCTCGATTAACCCCTTATTGAGGGCACACTATCTCTGTATGGAGCGGGCTCAAGAGTAAAGTCTGCCCCCTGAACCACCTGTGGCATCCAACAGTATCTGATGCAACTGCAGCTAGCCGTGATTGCATCAGTTTAGCCCTTTAAATGCTGCTGTGAAGTATGATAGCAGTATTAAAAAGGGCTTTAAAATGGCGACTGACACTTTGTATGGCGATCGGCCCCCACAGAAAACGATCGCAGGGTGCTGATTGATTGACATTGCAGCTAGGAGTTCACTGGAGGCCTCCGCATCTGTCATGTGTGATCTCACATGCATTGGGACACCCTCATCTGCCACTATATATTCATCACTATTACAAATGGTTATAGAAACTGAGGGGCCCTGTTGCATAATTTGCATTGAAGCCCAAGAAGTTCAAGTTACACCTCTGATTGCATTTATGTCTCATTGTTAAAAGGTACTGGGGACTAAACCATTGAAAGTTGTGGACCATGATTACACCAGTTACTTACGACAGTGGCACTTCACTAAGCGATGCAAGTGTTTCATTGGAATCAAAGCAGCTGAAATGAAAAAATAAAGTTCTGATTAAAAGAATTGATACTTAGGAAGCCTACAGATAAAAGTTATCAGCCGTGATGTGCACAAAGCAGTGTGCTCTCTCAATGGCAAGAAAGTAGAGCGCACTGTCACTGCAGATTGTAAAATGATTTCCCAGCATTTAAAGGGAATCTGTCACTTTTTTGGGATATCATGTAAAAATATCATTCAATTTAGTGTCACCTATGCATTAAACTAGTACTTTTGATACCGCTTGACTCCTCACCAATGATACATAAATACCGTTTTTATTCCTCCAGCGGTGTATGTAAATATGCTCGGTCCGGTCCGATGGGCGTAGCTTATTGCCCGTCTCTCGCCCCCTACTGGCTTGCTCTACGCATTCCTTTTGGGTAATTCCTACATTCATTTTGAGTTATCGTGCGTGCGCTTTCAAATGGTCCCTCGCGCATGCGTACTGTGCTTTACCCAACTGTGGGCAAAGCTGAAAAACAGTATTGCGCATGTGTCGGCATACACGATTACGTTCTATGGCCAGCAAGTATTTTTGTATACTTCCGGGCCATAGAAAGCCATGGTGTATGCGGGCGCATGTGCAATAATGATTTTAAGCTTTGCCCACAGTTGGGCAAAACATACTGCGTACGATCGAGAGGCTATATGAATGCGCACATGCGGTAACTATAAGCAATCTGTGATATTCACAGAAAAGAATACGTACAGCAAGCAGAGGAGAGGGGGGTGGAGATGGACAATAAGCCTCACCCATCGGCCTGGACCGAGCATAATTACGTACACCGCGGGAGGAATTAAAATGTTATTTATGTATCATTAGTGGGGAGTGAAGCGGTATCAAAAGTACTTGTATAACGCAGAGGTGACACTAAATTGAATGATATTTTTACAATATATTCCAAAAATGTGGTGACAGATTCCCTTTAAGGGCGTATCTTGTGGACAGTTGATGCTCCTCTCTACTAGCCAAATATACATGTTACAAAGTGAACTGACAGTGCGCTCTGATCTGTTGTCGGCTCATTACTACTGATCTGATCTGGTGAGAATGCGCAGTGTTTGCGCACAGCACACAGTGCACATTGCACAGTGAATAGCCAAGCCCCTGAAATGAAGGTCACTGCTATTTCTTCGTTTCAGGGATAGTGCAGAGGCTGGGGCAGTAACCGCAGTTTCTGCCTCCTGATGATGTTTAGTCTGAGTATCCCTGGGTTTTTCAAACAAAGAGTCATTAATAAGGAAGTAAGAAAAAAAAGATGTTGCATGCCTGCAATGAATTTTATAGAAGTGAGGGATAGAAATGGAGAACAACTTGATGGTAGAGAAATGCTCATGAACAAATGATCTGACCTCACTGGCCTTTTGCTTCTGGCTCCTCCATCAGTTATCATTGCATATACATGTAATAGGTGGCCGGTCTCCTCAGTTGCTCCCTCTCCTTCTCCTATGTAACCCCCCCACGAGCACTATGTTTTATGTCTTGTAATTTTAATGCTGTATTTGTATTATAATGTATTATGTCTGATATTGTACTGGTATGTTCCCCTTTAAATGACTGTATATGAGTTAGGGACAGTCAACAGTTAACATTATAGGCTGGGCCAGCAGCAGCAGCAAGGCAGGAGAAAGCTGCTGCTTCAGGAACAACTGCACAGATCCTCGGCAAGGGTAGATGTATACTGCAGAAGGGGCATTTCCAGACTCCCAAATGGGAGAGATATGTTGCCCCAGATCAAAGGCTCTTAGAGACTGAGGGACTACAACACAGGCCTCCAGGACTTTGAGGAGGACCTTTGCTGAAGGGGTCTCAGGCGCCCAGATTCCAGTGATTGGACTACTGCGAACCTCAGCTGCTGCGGCCGTTGTGGATGCGACTACAGTAAATGTCAGGGAGAGAGCAGGAAGCCAATGTTGAAATTCTCTTTTTGTCTATCCTTTATCACTGTTCAATAAAAAGTTACATTTCAATTGTTGGAGTACAGCTGCATCCCCAGACTCTTAATTGCCTGGACTGCTGACACGAAAGAAAGACAAGGTAACTCTTTGTGGAAAGGCTGCATCAGTCCTGTGTTGCATGTACAAGGGGTCGGGGTGTCTACAGACTGTGTTTAGTGGGTGAGCATGGTCCGGACTACCACCCCAGTACCCATTGTTACATACATAGACAAATATGCATCCATGTTTTATACCAAGTGACTGAAAGTGCCATAAGTATAAGTATATAATGTTCCATATTGTATGTATATATCCCCCAATATATATTTAGTCTCACACTCTCCACTTACCCAATCACACTCCAATTCTCACTGTCATCTTCTTCACTATTGGACACAAAAAATAAGTCATGTAAATCATATAATCTAATCTGAAATCCAGATAACACAGGGTTATATAAAGACTGGGGTAGGAAATGCTGAATGAAGAGTCCCGATTAACCCCTTATTGAGGGCGCACTATATCGGTATGGAGCAGGCTCAAGAGTACAATTGGAGATAGCCATGATAACATCAATTTAACCCTTTAAATACTGCTGTGATGTATGATAGCAGTATTAAAAAGGTCTTTAAAATGGTGACTGCCACTTTGTATGGCCATCATTCCCCACGCAAAGCGATCATAGGGTGCTGATTGATTGACATTGCAGCTAGGGGTCTACTGGAGGCCTCCGTGTCTGCCATGTGTAAACTCCTCACATGCATTGGGACACCCTCATCTGCCACATATATATTCATCATCACTATTACAACTGGTTATAGTAGCTGAGGGGCCCTGTTGAATAATTTGCATTGAAGCACAAGCAGTTCAAGTTCCACTTCTGATTGCATCTATGTTTCATAGTTAAAAGGTACTAAGGACTAAATCATTGAAATTTAAGGACCATGATTACACCAGTTACTTACGGCTGAGGCACTTCATTAAATGATGCAAGTGTTTCAGTGGATCCAAAGCAGCTGAAATGAAAAAATAAAGTTCTGATTAGAAGAATTGATACTTTTGAATCCTACAGTTAAAAGTTTCTCTTGCCGGCAACAGAGCAGAGCGCACTGTCACTGCACATTATAAGACAATTTCCCAGCATTTAAAGGCGTAACTTGTGGGCATCTGGTGCTCCTCTCTACAAGCGAAGTATTCATCTTAAAAGGTGAACTGACAGTGCTCTCTGATCTGTTGCCGGCTCATTACTACTGATTTGAGCCGGCGAGAAAATCCACTGTCTTTGTGCATATCGCCCAGGACTAGCCCAGCCTCTGAAATGAAGGTCACTGCTAACACTTAATTTCAGTAACAGGGCAATGATTGGGACAGTGACTGCAGCCTCTGCCTCCTGATGAAGGTTTATTTGAGTATCCAAGCATGCACTGGGATTTTTAAATGAAGCGTCATCAAAAAGAAAGTAAGAAAAAGAAAGAAAAGCAGTTGGATAGTGTAGTTAGGGAAGGATATGGAATTTTTAATTAAAGTATATTAGAAAATAACTTCAATTTTGGCATTAAATAGATAGGGATTTAGAATGAAAATCACTTTGTATTTCGGGCTATTCCTGTAACACCATGGCTAATATAAAGAGTAAAAAAAATCTATATAACTTGTCTCTTAGCAGCATACAAATCACCTCCAGAATCTATATAGATCTATGTTGAGATCAGTTGTAGTGCAAACTATGATTATCCTTTAATCTAGGGCTCTAAGACAGTATTTGGTCGGTCAGGAGTTAGGGTAAATTTTTGGCAGTACTGTAATTTTTTCATGACCTCATTCTTATCCTATGGGGGAAAAGGATGAATAACAGTATGAAGAATACAACGGGGTCTAAAGTCTCTATTAGTGAAAGTAATGTATGCTTCATATGGAAACATTGTAAATGCCCATGAGCGAGAGCGGTAATGCCATGATGCCATCATTATGGAGTCCTCCCCTTATTAGTACACATACCACTCATATATGAATGTGGTAGGAAGATGGAATAAGATAAATAACTGAATACTCACTTTGTGTTCTCCATTTTGTGTATCAATCTGTTAAAGAAAAAACAGTAAAAAAATTGATATTACACATACACATTTACCAAAATGGTAGGACGAGAAATGATAATGTTGAACCCTAATATAAGCAGTGTAGACATCTCTGTGAATTATTACAGGGAGAAAATGGGAAAATGAATAATCACAGTTATATCAGATACATACATCTTATCCAGATGTTGCTCCTTCTTCTCTTCCGCTTTCTCCTCTTCCTTTTCCTACTCCTCCTCCTCTTCTTCCTCCGTTTCCTCCGCTTCCTCCTCCTCTTTCTCCTCCTCTTCCTCCTCCTCCTCCTCCTCCTTTTCCTCCTCCGCTTCCTCCTCCTCTTTCTCCTCCTCTTTCTCCTCTGCTTCCTCCTCCTCTTACTCCTCCTCCTCCTCTTACTCCTTCTCCTCTGCTTCCTCCTCTTCCTCCTCTGCTTCCTCCTCCTCTTTTTCCTCCTCTTTCTCCTCCGCTTCCTCCTCCTCTTCCTCCTCCTCCTCCTCCTCTTACTCCTCCTCCTCCGCTTCCTCCTCTTCCTCCTCCGCTACCTTCCTCCTATTAAAGAGTAAGAAGACAATGAGAATTGATGTCATCTGCTCCATGGCTGATAACAGAAGATCATCAAAGGTCACTAGACAGTTTTTAGATTCAGATATAGACAGTAGTTATAGAATAGAGACACCGACTTATAACATAGTTATGAATATTACTGTAGCCAAAACTGGGACACATAAGCCAGCAATGTCTCCGCAAGCCAACATGGCAAAACCCCAAACACCGGACTTTGGGTGGAGTTTGCCCCTTTTACAACACTTTTTGTTGCATATTATAACTATTCTGTTGGACTTTGCCTTTCCCTGACCATTGACTAGGCCGTACCAACATTTTTGAAAAGTGTCCTGGCTGGCGTAAAAAAAAAGCCAAAAGGCGCTAAATTTTACTTGGGTCTACATATTACATAAAAATATACTTTTGTGGCATAGTGTTGGATGAATTACTCTTAAGAATGAAAATTTCAAAGCTATAAATCTGCCATGCCTGAACTTGGCCTTAGAGAAGAGTCATACAGCTGTATTACTCAGAGGAGGATCGCAACACAATGCTTGGACTGACCGGTGACTTTCTTGACCCGAGCGTGACAGCGTGTGTTTTTTTACAGCTGTCATGCTCGTGTCAGGAGAGATGAAGGCCGGTCCGAGCATTGCGTTGTGATCTTCGTCCAAGTTATATGACTGTCTGATTCTTCCCTAAGGCTAATGCGCGATGGTAGCACAGAGTCATCTGCCATTCTCCTCACTCACAAGGAGCTTCTCTCTATGGGAAGAGAAGTTGCAGAAGATTATGAGAGACATGGAAGATGACTCTCTGCCATCAAGTGACCCCAGTCTATCAGAGAAATGATAGATTTAGGAAAAGTAAGAACTTACCTTATTCCTCTCACAAATAACTCTCTCTCTCTCTCTCTCAAACAACAAAATCCTGAAATGATAGGAAAAAAAAGAATTACAGTAGACGTCAAATTTCATTCCTGGTCTGATATTTGTGAAGAAATGAAGGGGGATCAATCGGTTACTGACACCTCAGATCAATAACTAAAGATTCATTTTTAAATAAGGGAATTAAAATCTATAAGGGGAAGAGATATTCTGAACTTACAGGGTTAATACCTACAGATAAAGAAGAAAGTAGCAGAACATAATAAAGGACATATAAAGAGGCTAATACAAAGTTGACTTACACTTCGCTGCCAACTGCAGCCCTCTAGTGAGTATCCCCTCAGCAGTTACCGTGATGTCACCGTGTGATGTCATCACTTGCCATGGATTACTAATCACCAGTAACAACAGTAACTGTCGGAAGTGACAAAAACATGCAACCAATCCAGTTTACTTGAAACGTTCCTTTAAGTGACTGTATGTACCGGATACAAAAACATACAGTCATATGTTAAAGTTTGGGCACCCCTATTAATGTTAACCTTTTTTCTTTATAGCAATTTTGGTTTTTGCAACAGCTATTTCAGTTTCATATATCTAATAACTAATGGCCTCAGTTATATTTCTGGATTCAAATGAGGTTTATTGTACTAACAGAAAATGTGCAATCTGCGTTTAAACAAAATTTGACCGGTGCAAAAGTATGGGCACATTAACATAAAAGTGACATTAATATTTCATAGATCCTCCTTTAGCAAAAATAACAGCCTCTAGTCACTTCCTGTAGCTATTAATGAGTTCCTGGATCCCGGATGAAGGTACTTGTGACCATTCCTGTTTACAAAACAATTCCAGTTCAGTTAAGTTTGATGGTCGCCGAGCATGGACAGCCCGCTTCAAATCATCCCACAGATGTTCAATGATATTCAGGTCTGGGGACTGGGATGGCCAGTCCAGAACATTGTAATTGTTCCTCTGCATGAATGCCTGAGTAGATTTGGAGCGGTGTTTTGGATCATTGTCTTGCTGAAATATCCATCCCCTGCGTTCCCTTCAACTTCGTCACTGATTCTTGCACATTATTGTCAAGAATCTGCTGATACTGAGTTGAATCCATGCGACCCTCAACTTTAACAAGATTCCCGGTGCCGGCATTGGCCACACAGCCCCAAAAGCATGATGGAACCTCCACCAAATTTTACTGTGGGTAGCAAGTGTTTTTCTTGGAATGCTGTGTTTTTTAGCCTCCATGCATAACGCCTTTTTGTATGACCAAACAACTCAATCTTTGTTTCATCAGTCCACAGGACCTTCTTCCAAAATGTAACTGGCTTGTCCAAATGTGCTTTTGCATACCTCAGGCTTCATTCGCATCACTCTCCCATACAGCTTCTCCTTGTGCAAAGTGCACTGTATTGTTGACCGATGCACAGTGACACCATCTGCAGCAAGATGATGCTGCAGGTCTTTGGAGGTGGTCTGTGGATTGTCCTTGACTGTTCTCACCATTCTTCTTCTCTGCCTTTCTGATATTTTTCTTGGCCTGCCACTTCTGTGCTTAACAAGAACTGTACCTGTGTTCTTCCATTTCCTTACTATGTTCCTCACAGTGGAAACTGACAGGTTAAATCTCTGAGACAACTTTTTGTATCCTTCCCCCAAAAAGCTATGTTGAATAATCTTTGTTTTCAGATCATTTGAGAGTTGTTTTGAGGAGCCCATGATGCCACTCTTCATAGGAGAATCAAATAGGAGAACTACTTGCAAGTGGCCACCTTAAATACCTTTTCTCATGATTTGATACACCTGGCTATGAAGTTCAAAGCTCAATGAGGTTACAAAACCAATTTAGTGCTTCAGGAAGTCAGTAAAAAGTAGTTAGGAGTGTTCAAATCAAGAAAATGATAAGGGTGCCCATACTTTTGCACCGGTCAAATTTTGTTTAAATGCAGATTGCACATTTTCTGTTAGTACAATAAACCTCATTTGAATCCAGAAATATAACTGAGTCCATCAGTTATTAGATATATGAAACTGAAATAGCTGTTGCAAAAACCAAAATTGCTATAAAGAAAAAAGGTTAACATTAATAGGGGTGCCCAAACTTTAACATATGACTGTAACTGCTTTCCTCCAAAAAAAAACAACACCGCACTTGTCCACAGGATATGTGTGATTTTGTAACTCAGCTCCATAGAAGTGAATAGAGCTGAGCTGTAATACCGGACACAGCCGACAGACAGGTGTGGCGCTGTTTTTATAAGAAAGGAGACAGCATTTATAAAACCTTGTACAACCCTCTTCAGTTCCTTCCCTTATACCAAAACTTTTCACAAGAGATATCAATGTAATTATTGACATATCAAGGAAATAACTTCTTCAGAGAGGAAGAGGATAGGAGCACTAGTGCCACCCATTGGAGGTAGAAATCCTAAAAGTCAACATCGACCCTTTATGAGGCCTCGTCACATGACTTTGCATAGAAAACAAAATCAGAAACTTTATTTGCAGACTAGTGTTTGGAGCTTTTTGCTTCTCATCAGTGAAAAGATACATCCAATATTTGGCACTAGAGCTCCTGTCCTCTTTCTCTCAACAAACTACTTGCATATTTAAATTTCTAGGGAAGCATTTTATGGTCTATAAGTCTCCCTACACCAACTTGGACCTCTCTTCAAGGAGAAACTTTACCCCTTAGACCAGAGGTTCTCAAACTATGGCCCGCGGGACACATGCGGCCCGCGAAGGACATTTATTCAGCCACTGGGCCAGGCCGATATTGAACTTCACTACAGTTCAATGCCGGCGGGCCCTGTAATGGCGGGCGGAGCGATGAGGCGGCAAGGAAAGGCGATGCGCGGCTTCTGTATGCATCACAGACGACGTAATTGTTATCACGCCGCCTGCGCAGCCTGATGACGTCACGCCGCCTATGCCAGAAGATGATGGAGTCGAGCAGGCACCTCTTCAAAGCAGCTGGGGACATAGGTGAGAACTGGTGTTTTGTGTTTTGTTTTTTTAAGCCCGGGGTTGGTCTATCATGCGGACCTGTGCTGCCTATTGGGGATATTTACCTGCCTATTGGGTCCTATACTGCCTATTGGGGACCTATACTGCCTATTGTGGACTATGCTGCCTATTGGGGACCTTTACTTGCCTATTGGGGATTATGCTGCCTATTGGGGACCTTTACCTGCCTATTGGGGAGTATGCTGCCTACTGGGGACCTATACTGTCTATTGGGGACATTTACCTGCCTATTGGGGACACTTACCTGCCTATTGTGGACTATGCTGCCTATTGGAGACATTTACCTGCCTATCGGGGACTATGCTGCCTATTGGGAACTATGCTGCCTTTTTTGGCACATTTATCTTCCTATTGGGTACATTCAACTGCCTATTGGGGACATTTGCCTGCCTATTGTGGACTATGCTGCCTATTGGGGACATTCACCTGCCTATAGGGGACTATGCTGCCTATTGGGACATTTACCAGCCGATTGTGGACTATGCTGCCTATTGGGGACCATGCTGCCTATTGGGGACATTCACCTGCCTATTGGGGACTATGCTACCTATTTGTGACATTTACCTGCCTATTAGGGACTATGCTACCTATTGGGGACCTATACTGCCTATTGGGGACATTTACCTGCCTATTAGGGACTATGCTGCCTATTGGGAACCTATACTGCCTATTGGGGACAATTACCTGCCTATTGGGGCCTATGCTGCCTTTTGGGGATAATCACCTGCCTATTTGTGACAATGCTGACTACTGGGGACTATGCTGCCTATTGGGGACCTATGCTGCCTATTTCGGACATTTGTCTGCCTATTGGGGACTATTGCACCACACCAGTCTGAGCCTGAGGTAAAAGCAGAGTTCCACCAATATGGGCACTGGTGAGGCTGAAATGATTTGGCCTGGCAAGGCTGCTTTGATGGGCACTGATCAGACTGCATTGATGGGCACTGATCAGACTGCATTGATGGGCACTGATCAGACTGCATTGATGGGCACTGATCAGACTGCATTGATGGGCACTGATCAGACTGCATTGATGGGCACTGATCAGGCTGCATTGATGGGCACTGATCAGACTGCATTGATGGGCACTGATCAGACTGCATTGATGGGCACTGATCAGGCTGCATTGATGGGCAGTGCAGTCTGTATGTCTCTGTGTGGGCAATTTTATTGCTGGTATATTGTTTTTGAAGTGCTGTGTATATATTGGTATTTTACTAATAGCAATTTGGAATCCCTAGGAAACAATGATATAAAGAAAGAGAACAATTGCTTCCCTTGTTACGACTAGCAGTGACAAATATGGAACCGGACATTGTCCATCTCATTAGCCAAAAGCAGGCCCATAGTTCCCATTGAAATACCGGTAAGTTTGTTGATTTTAACTTTTCTTGTTCTTCATTTTAAATATTGTATTTGTTCCTGTTTTGTTTTTTTACTTCAATACAAGGAGTTTGTATGTTCTCCCCATGTTTGCGTGGGGGTTCTCCGGTTTCCTCCCACACTCCAAAGACATACTGATAGGGGATTTAGATTGTGAGCCCCATTGGGGACAGCGCTGATAATGTGTGCAAACTGTAAAGCGCTGCGGAATATGTTAGCGCTATATAAAAATAAACTTTATTTATTTTTAAGATATGTCCAGTGTGCAAAGGAATTTGTTCATAGTATTTTTTTAAACTATATTCTGGGCCCTCCAATGGTCTGAGGGATCGTGAACTGGCCCCCTGTTTAAAAACTTTGAGAACCCCTGCCTTAGACCATCTAAATATTATGTAACTGTGATTAAAATGGTAATAGATAAAGATTTATGGCAGATACGATATATATGCCTAATCTATGCATTGCTCTGTATTGTACCCACATATGGATGGTGGATACAAAGACAGAAGGCCGGTTACATAAATTACACATTTTGTTCATTAACTACATAAAAGTTCAAATATTATTAGAGAATGAGGGAAATAAGGAGGGGAAGTCACAGACACAAGGGATAGGATAGGACCTAAATCAGGAGATAATAAAAGCATACTCACACTCCACTAACTGTAACCCTCAGAGGAGAGTTCCGCTCGGCAGTTCCTTTTATATCACTGTCACAACATTCCGTGACCTCATAATCGACAATCACAGACAATGCCCTATACATGGAATGGGCGTCTAACCTCTTATGGACACAAGTGGATTTAGACCTTTTTGCTTTATTTATGCTTTTATCATTGCATTGCATTATTTTTCTATAATTTAGTTTTATTTTTCGTCATGTTCATTTTTGACTTTTTTTCTTATTTGGCATTAAGGAAGGAGTGACATTATCCTCAGAAACACTTTTAGAGAATTCTAAATCCAGCCAAATTTATCCCAACCGTTGAACTACAATTTCCAACATCTCTGAGTGTTCCATTATCCAGTTCTATTGCTTATATAATCATTCTGTGCACTGTTGACCCACGAGCTGCTGTATTTTCAGATGCATCACACAAAGTTTTTAAAAAATATATAAAAATTCTAAATCACCACTTTTCCTCCAATAGTAATTCAGAAATGAAAACAAACGAAAATAAATGTATCTGGTATTGAAAAAGTCTGAACAAAATATAAAAATAATAAACTAAAACAGTAAATTCTGTAATGAGAAATAAAAAATAATAAAACTGAAAAAAATTTCAAACTCAAAGAACTGCAGTTTTTTTGGCCACCACATCTCCTTAAATTTGAAATAAAAATTGATCCTAAAGATTTAATTTCCCAAAAATGGTGTCATTTAAAGTGTCAGCTTGCCACCAGTGGCGTACCACTAATGACTATGCGGCCCGCGAGTTGGGGGGTCCAGTATCAGCGGTGGCACCAGCACCTGCTTGGCATCGCACTTTTAACTGTATTAGTATCCTGAATACTAATACAATAATGGAGCAATAATGGAGGAGGCTGACCTCTCAGTGCAGCAGGCGCGATTATATTACTACAACGTGCCAACTGTGTCCAGCAGTGTAGAGTATATATTGATAATTGATTATTTATTTATATATTCTAATCAAGGACAATGTGGGCCCATGATATTATATGGAAGGCTATGTGGGGCCATTATACTATATGGAAGGTAATGTGGTTCCATTATAATATATGGAAGGCTATGAGGTGCCCAGTATACTATATGGAAGCCTGTATGGGGCCATTATACTGTTTTGAGGGCTATGTTGGGGCAATTATACTGTAGGGGAAAGATGCAAAGAGGACTGAGAGCTGTAAGTGCAGGGCCAAGCTCTCTGCACTTGAGCCTTATTTATGTCACTAATCTGTAACACATTGTCCTAGGGACAAGTGAGGGACATGCTGGGCTGCTCCTACTGTGAATGGGCGACCGAGCTATCCCAATCGAGGGCTGGGGCATGCCAGGCTACCTCATGTAAATTGAGGATAGTCCAGAGGTCCAATCAATCCGGCCCTGCTAAGCTTACTCCAGGTATCATCTTTTATCGTCAGGTGTCACCTATAATGGTCAGACCATTGCTAATCGAAGCTTTGCTCAGTCTTGAGTGTTACTTGAGCTCTGTGCGCTGCTATTAACTGATCTTTGTTGCCTGACCTTTGACGTTACCATTTGACTATTCGTTTGTCTAGCCCTATAGGCTTTGATGTACCTTCCTGGTATTTGACCCGGGCTCCTTTACTTTCCTGTCTCACAGCTTGTCTGTGAAAATTGACTAGCCAGCATTAGAGATGAGCGAGCATATTCGTGGATATTCTGTACTCGGCGAGTAATGCGGTATTTGCGGTACTCGGTACATAGCGAGTATTTCACTACTCGCCTCGCACTATTCGGTTCTCCCGCCAGGAAGTTGCCAATCACATTAATGCCACACCCTTCTTGGTTGTGGGCGGCATTACTATGACTGGCTGGCCGGCCAGCATCATAGGCTATGAGTCATCATAGCCTGGCTCTATCTAAGCCCTGCTGCCGCCATTTTCTGCACATTGCATGCAGAACATAGCTAGTGTAGGGAGAGTGTGAGTAGCTGCTAGGGGGAGCTGTGTTTGTTAGTGCAAATCATCCAGAAATCCTTTGTGAAACCCAAAAGCTCTTTTCAGAGATGAAAGTATAAGGTCGGGGTCCTCAGGGACTGAGTAGTGACCATTTTCCCAGCTTTTTGGGGAGTCACATTTACCCCTGCAGGGCAGTTTTTTTGTGCTGTTGCGGTGCTGTGTTCACAGTGAATAGTACGCACGCACGCTACTACATAACTGACACGCAGCCAGCACCGCTGTCTTGTGTGGTGTCTGGGGTGCGCAGTCTTGCCTTAAACCTCAGGGCAGTTTTTTTGTGCTGTTGCGGTGCTGTGTTCACAGCGAATAGCACGCACGCTACTGCACAACTGACACGCAGCCAGCACCGCTGTCTTGTGTGGTGTCTGGGGTGCGCAGTCTTGCCTTAAACCTCAGGGCAGTTTTTTTGTGCTGTTGCGGTGCTGTGTTCACAGCGAATAGCACGCACGCTACTGCACAACTGACACGCAGCCAGCACCGCTGTCTTGTGTGGTGTCTTGGGTGCGTAATCTCACCTTAAACCTCAGGGCAATTTTTTTCTGCTGCTGCGGTGCTGTTTGTAAAACACAAAGCAGTACTAGACTGTAGTGCTACCTTCCACATAGCACTTACTGCTCCTTGTTCCCCAATATCTGCATCTGAACATCTGCAACTATGGCAGAAAAATCCAAAATTCCTAAAAAGGCTGTTGTGAAGGGACAGGGACGTGGACATGGGGTCGTTGGTGCCCAACAAGGCACAGAGTCTGGGAGATCGAAGAAGGTTGATGCATCTAGTTTCCTGGCGAAATTTCCCGGTCTGGAACATAAACGGGCCTGGAAGCCAGAAGAACAAGAGCAGATACTGTCTTGAATGGCTGATAAGGCCTCAACGAAATGTTCTAGCAGCACCCAATCGTCCCTGACAAAACAGTCTACTGTCCATACAGATAACGCTGGGTCATCCTATTTTCAACCTTTTCCTAGTTCATCACCTGGTCAGGAGTCACAGGAAACATTTGACCCCAACCTCGGTCACTCCGAGGATCTGTTTGATCCATTTCCTTGCATTGCCTCTGGCCTCTCACCGCACGACATTGAAGAGGAACCTGAGGGGGTATCGTCTGTTGATGATGGCCAAATATTTGAAACCCCACGGCCAGAAGAAAGTCCACTTTCATCCACGTGATATACCGGGTGAAGACGTGGAGGCTGATGGTGATGACACACAGTTGCCATCTGGCCAGTCGCCAATATCAACATGGAAGGAGGATGACATGGACGACGAGGTGGTCGATGATGAGACCACCGGTCCGACCTGGACTGTTGGCACACATAGCCATCACAGCAGCACAGAGGATGACAGTGGATACATAGCACCAACAAAGGCACCAAGGGCTACTGGTTTGAGCAGAGTGCTTAGTGTGTCAACTGTTGCCAAGAGCAATCCCTCTGTGCCCCAAGTCAATGCAAGGGTGCATTCAGCCGCTGTCTGGAAAATTTTTTCTGATAGTCCTTCTGAACCAAATGTTGTCATCTGTAGCATCTGCCATAGGAAGCTGAGCAGAGGCCAGGGCAAAGGCAACCAAAGCACTACCATTATGCGGAAACTCATGGCAGCCAAGCACCCTAGTCGATGGGCTGAACAACAGGGTACCAAATCAGTGTCTGCCACTGCCATGGCACCTGTGATACATCCTTTCCAATCTGCTGAGCAGGAAGCAGGTGATCATCATACCTCTTGCTCACAAGCTGCGGTTGCAAAGACACAGGCCACAACAAGCTCATCCTCTTGTTTGTCCCAGGAAAGCGCCCAATTGTCCGTGCCCCAGATGTATGAAAGGACGCATAAATACCAAGCCACGCACCCACAAGCACAAATACGGAATGCGCACATTGCCAAGTTGCTAGCCGTGGAGATATTGCCGTTTAGGCTTGTGGGGACACAGTCTTTCCGTGATCTTTTGGCTGTGGCTGCCCCACGATACTCGGTTCCCAGTCGGCTCTCACCAACGCCATAACCGGGAAGGTCCTTCTTCATCAGACACGTGGACAAATACTTGTGGCCAGGGACAATACATCTCTGTCACGGCACACTGGCTCAACCTGGTGGAGGGTGGGACAAAGTCTCAAACTGGACCATCAACACATATCCTACCCACGCCACGAATAGCGGGCCCAACCTCAATCAGGTTTTCCGCCTCATCATATACGTCAAGTCTCCCTTCTTCCTCCTCCTCCGCCTCATCAGCCTATGCTGAATTACCCTCCACATCACTCCCAAGTTGGGAGCTGTGCAGCAGCACATCGGCAGAGCTGCAAATTGCTCTGCTGAAGCTGATCTGCTTAGGTGAAACACCACACACTGCAGCAGAGCTGTGGCAAGGAATAAAACAACAGACCGATCAGTGGCTCTCCCCACTGCAACTCCAACCTGGCCTGGTTGTCTGTGACAATGGGCGTAACCTGGTGGCGACTTTAAACCTTGGGAAGCTGGTAAATGTGCCATGCATGGCTCACGTGCTGAACCTAGTGGTGCAGAAATTTATAAAAACATACCCTGACTTGCCGTACTTACTTGAAAAGGTACGCCATATTTGCGTCTCTTTCCGCCACTCCTCAACCGCTGTTGCCGGTCTTGCAGCACTTCAAAAGCAATTTAATTTGCCAAACCACAGACTCATTTGCGACCTGCCAACACGGTGGAACTCAACATATCGTATGTTGACAAGGGTAAGTGAGCAGCAGAAGACACTTTTTGAATACCAGCTTAAACATGCCCGTCACACTGAGACTCAGCCAAGACACATAACAACTGTCGAGTGGGTGTGGATCGCTGATATTTGTGAGGTGCTTGATAATTTTGAGTACTGCACCAAGCTTGTGAGCGGTGATCAGGCTATTATCAGCGTAACCATCCCTATGCTATGTCTGCTGAAAAAAATCGCTGCAGAATTAAAAAATGGAATTTTTGCGTGTCCAGCAGCTGGGTATGGAGCAAGAATTCACAATGGGTGATCCTACCCAGCCCAGACAATATCATCAGCTAACGTTGGGGGATGAAGATGATGATGAAAATGAGCAGGGAGAGGACATCTTTTTCAGTGGTACCAAAGGGACACCTCATGCTACAGAGGGTAATCCCAACCCCAGCTTCATGTCTGTCCAGCATGGGTGGGCTGATGAGGAGGAGGTGGAGGAGAATCAGTGTGAGGAGAGGATGGGTATTGTTCCTCCTTCAGGGGTCACAGAACATTTGCCTCTTTGCAGCTTGGCACACATGGCACACTTCTTATCTGACTGTCTGTGCCAATACCCTCACGTAATCCACATTTTCAATAGCAACCTATACTGGTAGGCCACCTTTCTAGACCCACGGTACAAGGACAAATTTCCTTCGCTACTGTTGCAGTCACCAAGGGGTTTCACAATGGAATCCTACAAGAAGGCCTTTGTCAGTCATTTGATGGCAACAGCACCCTCAGACACCACTGCTAGCAGAGATACCAGCTCTGTGCAACAGCATGCATTAATGGGGAGAGATACGCCAAGCAGGTCCAAAAGAGGAGGTGGTAAAATGTCCACAAACTGGGCCATCTTCAATAAACCGGCTCATCACCAAGGACTAGCTGGAACAGTAGCAATGTCAAGGAGGGAGAAGTTGAACAAGATGGTCAACAACTATCTACAGTCATATGTTAAAGTTTGGGCACCCCTATTAATGTTAACCTTTTTTCTTTATAGCAATTTTGGTTTTTGCAACAGCTATTTCAGTTTCATATATCTAATAACTGATGGACTCAGTTATATTTCTGGATTCAAATGAGGTTTATTGTACTAACAGAAAATGTGCAATCTGCATTTAAACAAAATTTGACCGGTGCAAAAGTATGGGCACCCTTATCATTTTCTTGATTTGAACACTCCTAACTACTTTTT